>NC_064929.1:16969696-17272727 GCF_023897955.1 Schistocerca gregaria | reverse complement strand
ATACAACTGTCACCATGCGCACTATCCTCCGTGGTAGTAATGTCTTAAACAGTCTACGCTTTGATCGTTCCCTGGAAGACCAGTAGTAGTTTCCGATGCACATCAGGAATCATTCTGCAATCTGTGGACTATCAGAGTGTTGATGAAACACAGAAATTGCATCGTGATTGAATACATCAGTCACCATGCGAACTTTCCTCCATGGGAGTAATGTCTCAGACAGTCTACGCTTTGATCGTTCCCTGGAAGACCAGTAGTAGTTCCCGATGCACATCTGGAGGCATTCTGTAATCTGTGGACTATCAGAGTCTTGATGAAAAACAGAAATTGCATCGGGATTGAATACAACAGTCACCATGCCCACTTTCCTCCATGTGAGTAATGTCGCAAACAGTCTACGCTTTGATCGTTCCCTGGAAGACCAGCAGTAGTTTCCGATGCACATCTGGAGGCATTCTGTAAACTGTGAACTATCTGAGTGTTGATGAAACACAGATATTGCATCGGGATTGAATACATTTGTCACCATGTGCACTTTCCTCTATGGGAGTAATGTCTCAAACTGTCTACGCTTTGATCGTTAACTGGAAGACCAGTAGTAGTTTCCGATGAACATCTTAGGCATTCTGTAATCTGTGGACCTTCAAAGTGTTGTCGAAACACAGAAATTGCATCGTGATTGTATACAACAGTCGCCATGCGCACTTTTCTCCATGGGAGTAATATCTCAATCAGTCCACGCTTTGATCGTTCCCTCGAAGTCCAGTAGTATTTTCAGATGCACATCTGGAGGCATTCTGCAATCTGTGGTCTATTAGAGTCTTGAAACACAGAAATTCCATCGGGATTGAATACAACAGTCACCATGCGCACTTACCTACATGGGAGTAATGTCTCGAACAGTCTCCGCTTTGATGGTTCCCTGGAAGACCAGTAGTAGTTTCCGATGCACGTCTGGAGGCATTCTGTAATCTGTGGACCTTCAGAGTGTTGATGAAAACAGAAATTGCATCGGGATGGAATACAACAGTCACCATGCGCACTTTTCTCAATTGGAGTAATGTCTCAAACTGTTTACGCTTTGATCGTTAACTGGAAGACCAGTAGTAGTTTCCGATGCATATCTGGAGGCATTCTGTAATCTGTGGACCTTCAAAGTTTTGATGAAACACAGAAATTGCATCATGATTGAATACAACAGTCACCATGCGCACGATTCTCCAAGGGAGTAGTGTCTCAAACAGTCCACGCTTTGATCGTTGACTGGAAGACCAGTAGTATATTCCGATTCACATCTGGAGGCATTCTGTAATCTGTGTACTATCAGAGTCTTGATGAAACACAGAAATTGCATCGGGATTGAATACAACAGTCACCATGCGCACTTTCCTCCATGGGAGTAATGTCTCAAACAGTCTACGCTTTGATCGTTCCCTGGAAGTCATTATAATAGTTCCCGATGCACATCTGGAGGCATTCTGTAATCTGTGGACTATCAGAGTCTTGATGAAAAACAGAAATTTCATCGGGATTGAATACAACAGTCAACATGCCCACTTTCCTCCATGTGAGTAATGTCGCAAACAGTCTACGCTTTGATCGTTCCCTGGAAGACCAGTAGTAGTTTCCGATGCACATCTGGAGGCATTCTGTAAACTGTGAACTACCTGAGTGTTGACGAAACACAAAAATTGCATCGGGATTGAATACAACAGTCAACATGTGCACTTTCCTCCATGGGAGTAATGTCTCAAACAGGCTACGCTTTGATGATTCCCTGGAAGACAAGTAGTAGTTTCCGATGCACATCTGGAGGCATTTTGTAATCTGTGGACCTTCAGAGTGTTGATGAAAACAGAAATTGCATCGGGATGGAATACAACAGTCACCATGCGCACTTTCCTCCATGGGAGTAATGTCTCAAACTGTTTACGCTTTGATCGTTAACTGGAAGACCAGTAGTAGTTTCCGATGCATATCTGGAGGCATTCTGTAATCTGTGGATCTTCAAAGTGTTGATGAAAAACAGAAATTGCATCGGGATGGAATACAACAGTCACCATGCGCACTTTCCTCCATGGGAGTAATGTCTCTAACTGTCTACGCTTTGATCGTTATCTGGAAGCCCAGTAGTAGTTTCCGATGAACATCTGGAGGCATTCTGTAATCTGTGGACCTTCAAGGTGTTGATGAAACACAGAAATTGCATCGTGATTGAATACAACAGTCACCATGCGCACTTTTCTACATGGGAGTAAAGTCTCAAACAGTCCACGATTTGATCGTTCCCTGGAAGACCAGTAGTATTTTCCGATGCACATCTGGAGGCATTCCGTAATCTGTGGACTATCAGAGTCTTGATGAATCACAGAAATTGCATCGGGATGGAATACAACAGTCACCATGCACACTTTCCTCCATGGGAGTAGTGTCTCAAACAGTCTACGCTTTGATTGTTCCCTGGAAGACCAGTAGTAGTTTCGATTCACATCTGGAGGCATGCTGTAATCTGTGGACCTTCAAAGTGTTGATGAAACACAGAAATTGCATCGGGATTGAATACAACAGTCACCATCCGCATTCCTGTCCATGGGAGTAATGTCTCAAACAGTCTACGCATTGGTCGTTCCCTAGAAGACCAGTAGTAGTTTCCGATGCACATCTGGAGGCATTCTGTAATCTGTTTACTATGAGAGTGTTGTTGAAACACAGAAATTGCATCGGGCTTCAATACAACAGTCAGCATGCGCACTTTCCTCCATTCGAGTAATTTCTCAAACAGTCTACGATTTGATCGTTCCCTGGAAGACCAGTAGTAGTTTCCGATGCACAACTGGAGGCATTCTGTAATCTGTGGACTATCAGACCGTTGATGAAACACAGAAATTGCATCGGGATTCAGTACAACAGTCACCTTGCTCACTTTCCTCCATTGGATTAATGTCTCAAACCGTCTACGCTTTGATCGTTCCCTGGAAGTCCAGTAAGAGTTTCCGATGCACAACTGAAGGCATTCTGTAATCTGTGGACTACCAAATTGTTGATTAAACACAGATATTGCATCGGGATTGAATACAACAGTCAATATACCCACTTTCCTCCATGGGAGTAATATCTAAAACAGTATACGCTTTGATCGTACCCTGGAAGAACAGTAGTAGTTTCCGATGCGCAGTCACCATGCGCACTTTCCTCCATTGGAGTAATTTCTCAAACAGTCTACGCTTTGATAGTTCCCTGGAAGACCAGTAGTAGTTTCCGATGCACATCTGGAGGCATTCTGTAATCTGTGGACCTTCAATGTGTTGATGAAACACAGATATTGCATGTGGATGGAATACAACATTCACCATGCGCACTTTCCTCCATGGGAGTAATGTCTCAAACTGTCTACGCTTTGATCGTTCCCTAAAAGACCAGTAGTAGTTTACGATTCGCATCTGGAGGCATTCTGTAATCTGTGTACCTTCAAAGTGTTGATGAAACACAGAAATTGCATCGGGATTGAATACAACTGTCACCATGCGCACTATCCTCCGTGGTAGTAATGTCTTAAACAGTCTACGCTTTGATCGTTCCCTGGAAGACCAGTAGTAGTTTCCGATGCACATCAGGAATCATTCTGCAATCTGTGGACTATCAGAGTGTTGATGAAACACAGAAATTGCATCGTGATTGAATACATCAGTCACCATGCGCACTTTCCTCCATGGGAGTAATGTCTCGGACAGTCTACGCTTTGATCGTTCCCTGGAAGACCAGTAGTAGTTCCCGATGCACATCTGGAGGCATTCTGTAATCTGTGGACTATCAGAGTCTTGATGAAAAACAGAAATTGCATCGGGATTGAATACAACAGTCACCATGCCCACTTACCTCCATGTGAGTAATGTCGCAAACAGTCTACGCTTTGATCGTTCCCTGGAAGACCAGCAGTAGTTTCCAATGCACATCTGGAGGCATTCTGTAAACTGTGAACTATCTGAGTGTTGATGAAACACAGATATTGCATCGGGATTGAATACATTTGTCACCATGTGCATTTTCCTCTATGGGAGTAATGTCTCAAACTGTCTACGCTTTGATCGTTAACTGGAAGACCAGTAGTAGTTTCCGATGAACATCTTAGGCATTCTGTAATCTGTGGACCTTCAAAGTGTTGTCGAAACACAGAAATTGCATCGTGATTGTATACAACAGTCGCCATGCGCACTTTTCTCCATGGGAGTAATATCTCAATCAGTCCACGCTTTGATCGTTCCCTCGAAGTCCAGTAGTATTTTCAGATGCACATCTGGAGGCATTCTGCAATCTGTGGTCTATTAGAGTCTTGAAACACAGAAATTCCATCGGGATTGAATACAACAGTCACCATGCGCACTTACCTACATGGGAGTAATGTCTCGAACAGTCTCCGCTTTGATGGTTCCCTGGAAGACCAGTAGTAGTTTCCGATGCACGTCTGGAGGCATTCTGTAATCTGTGGACCTTCAGAGTGTTGATGAAAACAGAAATTGCATCGGGATGGAATACAACAGTCACCATGCGCACTTTCCTCAATGGGAGTAATGTCTCAAACTGTTTACGCTTTGATCGTTAACTGGAAGACCAGTAGTAGTTTCCGATGCATATCTGGAGGCATTCTGTAATCTGTGTACTATCAGAGTCTTGATGAAACACAGAAATTGCATCGGGATTGAATACAACAGTCACCATGCGCACTTTCCTCCATGGGAGTAATGTCTCAAACAGTCTACGCTTTGATCGTTCCCTGGAGGTCATTATAATAGTTCCCGATGCACATCTGGAGGCATTCTGTAATCTGTGGACTATCAGAGTCTTGATGAAAAACAGAAATTTCATCGGGATTGAATACAACAGTCAACATGCCCACTTTCCTCCATGTGAGTAATGTCGCAAACAGTCTACGCTTTGATCGTTCCCTGGAAGACCAGTAGTAGTTTCCGATGCACATCTGGAGGCATTCTGTAAACTGTGAACTACCTGAGTGTTGATGAAACACAAAAATTGCATCGGGATTGAATACAACAGTCAACATGTGCACTTTCCTCCATGGGAGTAATGTCTCAAACAGGCTACGCTTTGATGATTCCCTGGAAGACAAGTAGTAGTTTCCGATGCACATCTGGAGGCATTTTGTAATCTGTGGACCTTCAGAGTGTTGATGAAAACAGAAATTGCATCGGGATGGAATACAACAGTCACCATGCGCACTCTCCTCCATGGGAGTAATGTCTCAAACTGTTTACGCTTTGATCGTTAACTGGAAGCCCAGTAGTAGTTTCCGATGAACATCTGGAGGCATTCTGTAATCTGTGGACCTTCAAGGTGTTGATGAAACACAGAAATTGCATCGTGATTGAATACAACAGTCACCATGCGCACTTTTCTACATGGGAGTAAAGTCTCAAACAGTCCACGATTTGATCGTTCCCTGGAAGACCAGTAGTATTTTCCGATGCACATCTGGAGGCATTCCGTAATCTGTGGACTATCAGAGTCTTGATGAATCACAGAAATTGCATCGGGATGGAATACAACAGTCCACATGCACACTTTCCTCCATGGGAGTAGTGTCTCAAACAGTCTACGCTTTGATTGTTCCCTGGAAGACCAGTAGTAGTTTCGATTCACATCTGGAGGCATGCTGTAATCTGTGGACCTTCAAAGTGTTGATGAAACACAGAAATTGCATCGGGATTGAATACAACAGTCACCATCCGCATTCCTGTCCATGGGAGTAGTGTCTCAAACAGTCTACGCATTGGTCGTTCCCTAGAAGACCAGTAGTAGTTTCCGATGCACATCTGGAGGCATTCTGTAATCTGTTTACTATGAGAGTGTTGTTGAAACACAGAAATTGCATCGGGCTTCAATACAACAGTCACCATGCGCATTTTCCTCCATTCGAGTAATTTCTCAAACAGTCTACGATTTGATCGTTCCCTGGAAGACCAGTAGTAGTTTCCGATGCACAACTGGAGGCATTCTGTAATCTGTGGACTATCAGACCGTTGATGAAACACAGAAATTGCATCGGGATTCAGTACAACAGTCACCTTGCTCACTTTCCTCCATTGGATTAATGTCTCAAACCGTCTACGCTTTGATCGTTCCCTGGAAGTCCAGTAAGAGTTTCCGATGCACAACTGGAGGCATTCTGTAATCTGTGGACTACCAAATTGTTGATTAAACACAGAAATTGCATCGGGATTGAATACAACAGTCAATATACGCACTTTCCTCCATGGGAGTAATATCTAAAACAGTATACGCTTTGATCGTACCCTGGAAGAACAGTAGTAGTTTCCGATGCACAGTCACCATGCGCACTTTCCTCCATTGGAGTAATTTCCCAAACAGTCTACGCTTTGATAGTTCCCTGGAAGACCAGTAGTAGTTTCCGATGCACAACAGGAGGTATTCTGTAATCTGTGGACTATCAGAGTGTTGATGAAACACAGAAATTGCATCGGGAATTTATACAACAGTCACCATGAGCTCTTTCCTCCATGGGAGTATTGTCTCAAACAGTCTACGCTTTGATCGTTCCCTGGAAGACCAGTAGTAGTTTCCGATGCACATCTGGAGGCAATCTGTAATCTGTGGACCTTCAATGTGTTGATGAAACACAGATATTGCATATGGATGGAATACAACATTCACCATGCGCACTTTCCTCCATGGGAGTAATGTCTCAAACTGTCTACGCTTTGATCGTTCCCTGGAAGACCAGTAGTAGTTTCCGATTCGCATCTGGAGGCATTCTGTAATCTGTGTACCTTCAAAGTGTTGATGAAACACAGAAATTGCATCGGGATTGAATACAACTGTCACCATGCGCACTATCCTCCGTGGTAGTAACGTCTTAAACAGTCTACGCTTTGATCGTTCCCTGGAAGACCAGTAGTAGTTTCCGATGCACATCAGGAATCATTCTGCAATCTGTGGACTATCAGAGTGTTGATGAAACACAGAAATTGCATCGTGATTGAATACATCAGTCACCATGCGCACTTTCCTCCATGGGAGTAATGTCTCAGACAGTCTACGCTTTGATCGTTCCCTGGAAGACCAGTAGTAGTTCCCGATGCACATCTGGAGGCATTCTGTAATCTGTGGACTATCAGAGTCTTGATGAAAAACAGAAATTGCATCGGGATTGAATACAACAGTCACCATGCCCACTTTCCTCCATGTGAGTAATGTCGCAAACAGTCTACGCTTTGATCGTTCCCTGGAAGACCAGTAGTAGTTTCCGATGCACATCTGGAGGCATTCTGTAATCTGTGGACCTCCA
Organism: Schistocerca gregaria; assembly: GCF_023897955.1. Taxonomy (NCBI): domain Eukaryota; kingdom Metazoa; phylum Arthropoda; class Insecta; order Orthoptera; family Acrididae; genus Schistocerca; species Schistocerca gregaria. The sequence goes on along the minus strand of NC_064929.1, from coordinate 17,265,406 downwards.
AAGTGTTGATGAAACACAGAAATTGCATCGGGATTGAATACAACAGTCACCATCCGCATTCCCGTCCATGGGAGTAATGTCTCAAACAGTCTACGAATTGGTCGTTCCCTAGAAGACCAGTAGTAGTTTCCGATGCACATCTGGAGGCATTCTGTAATCTGTTTACTATCAGAGTGTTGTTGAAACACAGAAATTGCATCGGGCTTCAATTCAACAGTCACCATGCGCACTTTCCTCCATTGGAGTAATTTCTCAAACAGTCTACGATTTGATCGTTCCCTGGAAGACCAGTAGTAGTTTCCGATGTACAACTGGAGGCATTCTGTAATCTGTGGACTGTCAGACCGTTGATGAAACACAGAAATTACATCGGGATTCAATACAACAGTCTCCTTGCTCACTTTCCTCCATTGGATTAATGTCTCAAACAGTCTACGCTTTGATCGTTCCCTGGAAGTCCAGTAAGAGTTTCCGATGCACAACTGGAGGCATTCTGTAATCTGTGGACTACCAAATTGTTGATTAAACACAGAAATTGCATCGGGATTGAATACAACAGTCAATATACGCACTTTCCTCCATGGGAGTAATATCTAAAACAGTATACGCTTTGATCGTACCCTGGAAGAACAGTAGTAGTTTCCGATGCACAGTCACCATGCGCACTATCCTCCATTGGAGTAATTTCTCAAACAGTCTACGTCTCTATAGTTCCCTGGAAGACCAGTAGTAGTTTCCGATGCACATCTGGTGGCATTCTGTAATCTGTGGACCTTCAATGTGTTGATGAAACACAGATATTGCATATGGATGGAATACAACATTCACCATGCGCACTTTCCTCCATGGGAGTAATGTCTCAAACTGTCTACGCTTTGATCGTTCCCTGGAAGACCAGTAGTAGTTTCCGATTCGCATTTGGAGGCATTCTGTTATCTGTGTACCTTCAAAGTGTTGATGAAACACAGAAATTGCATCGGGATTGAATACAACTGTCACCATGCGCACTATCCTCCGTGGTAGTAATGTCTTAAACAGTCTACGCTTTGATCGTTCCCTGTAAGACCAGTAGTAGTTTCCGATGCACATCAGGAATCATTCTGCAATCTGTGGACTATCAGAGTGTTGATGAAACACAGAAATTGCATCGTGATTGTATACAACAGTCGCCATGCGCACTTTTCTCCATGGGAGTAATATCTCAATCAGTCCACGCTTTGATCGCTCCCTCGAAGTCCAGTAGTATTTTCAGATGCACATCTGGAGGCATTCTGCAATCTGTGGTCTATTAGAGTCTTGAAACACAGAAATTGCATCGGGATTGAATACAACAGCCACCATGCGCACTTACCTACATGGGAGTAATGTCTCGAACAGTCTCCGCTTTGATGGTTCCCTGGAAGACCAGTATTAGTTTCCGATGCACATCTGGAGGCATTCTGTAATCTGTGGACCTTCAGAGTGTTGATGAAAACAGAAATTGCATCGGGATGGAATACAACAGTCACCATGCGCACTTTCCTCCATGGGAGTAATGTCTCAAACTGTTTACGCTTTGATCGTTAACTGGAAGACCAGTAGTAGTTTCCGATGCATATCTGGAGGCACTCTGTAATCTGTGGACCTTCAAAGTGTTGATGAAACACAGAAATTGCATCGTGATTGAATACAAAAGTCACCATGAGCACGTTTCTCCAAGGGAGTAGTGTCTCAAACAGTCCACGCTTTGATCGTTGACTGGAAGACCAGTAGTATATTCCGATTCACATCTGGAGGCATTCTGTAATCTGTGGACTATCAGAGTCTTGATGAAACACAGAAATTGCATCGTGATTGAATACAACAGTCACCATGCGCACTTTCCTCCATGGGAGTAATGTCTCAAACATTCTACGCTTTGATCGTTCCCTGGAAGTCATTATAATAGTTCCCGATGCACATCTGGAGGCATTCTGTAATCTGTGGACTATCAGAGTCTTGATGAAAAACAGAAATCTCATCGGGATTAAAATACAACAGTCACCATGCCCACTTTCCTCCATGTGAGTAATGTCGCAAACAGTCTACGATTTGATCGTTCCCTGGAAGACCAGTAGTAGTTTCCGATGCACATCTGGAGGCATTCTGTAAACTGTGAACTACCTGAGTGTTGATGAAACACAAAAATTGCATCGGGATTGAATACAACTGTCAACATGTGCACTTTCCTCCATGGGAGTAATGTCTCAAACAGGCTACGCTTTGATGATTCCCTGGAAGACAAGTAGTAGTTTCCGATGCACATCTGGAGGCATTTTGTAATCTGTGGACCTTCAGAGTGTTGATGAAAACAGAAATTGCATCGGGATGGAATACAACAGTCACCATGCGCACTTTCCTCCATGGGAGTAATGTCTCAAACTGTTTACGCTTTGATCGTTAACTGGAAGACCAGTAGTAGTTTCCGATGCATATCTGGAGGCATTCTGTAATCTGTGGATCTTCAAAGTGTTGATGAAAAACAGAAATTGCATCGGGATGGAATACAACAGTCACCATGCGCACTTTCCTCCATGGGAGTAATGTCTCTAACTGTCTACGCTTTGATCGTTAACTGGAAGCCCAGTAGTAGTTTCCGATGAACATCTGGAGGCATTCTGTAATCTGTGGACCTTCAAGGTGTTGATGAAACACAGAAATTGCATCGTGATTGAATACAAGAGTCACCATGCGCACTTTTCTACATGGGAGTAAAGTCTCAAACAGTCCACGCTTTGATCGTTCCCTGGAAGACCAGTAGTATTTTCCGATGCACATCTGGAGGCATTCCGTAATCTGTGGACTATCAGAGTCTTGATGAATCACAGAAATTGCATCGGGATTGAATACAACAGTCACCATGCGCACTTTCCTCCATGGGAGTAACGTCGCAAAGAGTCTACGCTTTGATCGCTCCCTGGAAGACCAGTAGTAGTTTCCGATGCACATGTGGAGGCATTCTGTAATCTGTGGACCTTCAAAGTGTTGATGAAACACAGAAATTGCATCGGGATTGAATACAACAGTCACCATGCGCACTTCCCTCCATGGGGGTAATGTCTCAAACAGTGTACGTTTTGATCGTTCCCTGGAAGACCAGTGGTAGTTTACGATGCACATCTGGAGGCATTCTGTAGTCTGTGGACTATCTGGGTGTTGATGAACCACAGAAATTGTATCGGGGATGAATACAACATTCACCGTGCACACTTTCCTCCATGGGAGTAGTGTCTCAAACAGTCTACGCTTTGATTGTTCCCTGGAAGACCAGTAGTAGTTTCGATTCACATCTGGAGGCATGCTGTAATCTGTGGACTTTCAAAGTGTTGATGAAACACAGAAATTGCATCGGGATTGAATACAACAGTCACCATCCGCATTCCCGTCCATGGGAGTAATGTCTCAAACAGTCTACGCATTGGTCGTTCCCTAGAAGACCAGTAGTAGTTTCCGATGCACATCTGGAGGCATTCTGTAATCTGTTTACTATCAGAGTGTTGTTGAAACACAGAAATTGCATCGGGCTTCAATACAACAGTCACCATGCGCACTTTCCTCAATTGGAGTAATTTCTCAAACAGTCTACGATTTGATCGTTCCCTGGAAGACCAGTAGTAGTTTCCGATGCACAACTGGAGGCATTCTGTAATCTGTGGACTATCAGACCGTTGATGAAACACAGAAATTGCATCGGGATTCAGTACAACAGTCACCTTGCTCACTTTCCTCCATTGGATTAATGTCTCAAACAGTCTACGCTTTGATCGTTCCCTGGAAGTCCAGTAAGAGTTTCCGATGCACAACTGGAGGCATTCTGTAATCTGTGGACTACCAAATTGTTGATTAAACACAGAAATTGCATCGGGATTGAATACAACAGTCAATATACGCACTTTCCTCCATGGGAGTAATATCTAAAACAGTATACGCTTTGATCGTACCCTGGAAGAACAGTAGTAGTTTCCGATGCACAGTCACCATGCGCACTTTCCTCCATTGGAGTAATTTCTCAAACAGTCTACGCTTTGATAGTACCCTGGAAGACCAGTAGTAGTTTCCGATGCACAACTGTTGGCATTCTGTAATCTGTGGACTATCAGACTGTTGATGAAACACAGAAATTGCATCGGTATTGAATACAACAGTCACCATGCGCACTTTCCTAAATGGGAGAAATGTCTCCAACAATCTACGCTTTGATGGTTCCCTGGAAGAGCAGTAGTAGTTTCCGATTCACATCTGGAGGTATTCTGTAATCTGTGGACTATCAGAGTGTTGATGAAACACAGAAATTGCATCGGGATTGTATACAACAGTCACCATGAGCTCTTTCCTCCATGGGAGTATTGTCTCAAACAGTCTACGCTTTGATCGTTCCCTGGAAGACCAGTAGTAGATTCCGATGCACATCTGGAGGCATTCTGTAATCTGTGGACCTTCAATGTGTTGATGAAACACAGATATTGCATATGGATGGAATACAACATTCACCATGGGAGTAATGTCTCATACTGTGTACGCTTTGATCGTTCCCTGGAAGACCAGTAGTAGTTTCCGATGCACATCAGGAATCATTCTGCATTCTCTGGACTAGCAGAGTGTTGATGAAACACAGAAATTGCATCGTGATTGAATACATCAGTCACCATGCGCACTTTCCTCCATGGGAGTAATGTCTCAGACAGTCTACGCTTTGATCGTTCCCTGGAAGACCAGTAGTAGTTCCCGATGCACATCTAGAGGGATTCTGTAATCTGTGGACGATCAGAGTCTTGATGAAAAACAGAAATTGCATCGGGATTGAATACAACAGTCACCATACCCACTTTCCTCCATGTGAGTAATGTCGGAAACAGTCTACGCTTTGATCGTTCCCTGGAAGACCAGTAGTAGTTTCCGATGCACATCTGGATGCATTCTGCAAACTGTGAACTATCTGAGTGTTGATGAAACACAGAAATTGCATCGCGATTGAATACAACTGTCACCATGTGCACTTTCCTCCATGGGAGTAATGTCTCAAACTGTCTACGCTTTGATCGTTAACTGGAAGACCAGTAGTAGTTTCCGATGGACATCTGGAGGCATTCTGTAATCTGTGGACTTTCGAAGTGTTGTCGAAACACAGAAATTGCATCGTGATTGTATACAACAGTCGCCATGCGCACTTTTCTCCATGGGAGTAATATCTCAATCAGTCCACGCTTTGATCGTTCCCTCGAAGTCCAGTAGAATTTTCAGATGCACATCTGGAGGCATTCTGCAATCTGTGGTCTATTAGAGTCTTGAAACACAGAAACTGCATCGGGATTGAATACAACAGTCACCATGCGCACTTACCTACATGGGAGTAATGTCTCGAACAGTCTCCGCTTTGATGGTTCCCTGGAAGACCAGTAGTAGTTTCCGATGCACATCTGGAGGCCTTCTGTAATCTGTGGATCTTCAGAGTGTTGATGAAAACAGAAATTGCATCGGGATGGAATACAACAGTCACCATGCGCACTTTCCTCCATGGGAGTAATGTCTCAAACTGTTTACGCTTTGATCGTTAACTGGAAGACCAGTAGTAGTTTCCGATGCATATCTGGAGGCACTCTGTAATCTGTGGACCTTCAAAGTGTTGATGAAACACAGAAATTGCATCGTGATTGAATACAACAGTAACCATGGGCACGTTTCTCCAAGGGAGTAGTGTCTCAAACAGTCCACGCTTTGATCGTTGACTGGAAGACCAGTAGTATATTCCGATTCACATCTGGAGGCATTCTGTAATCTGTGGACTATCAGAGTCTTGATGAAACACAGAAATTGCATCGGGATTGAATACAACAGTCACCATGCCCACTTTCCTCCATGGGAGTAATGTCTCAAACAGTCTACGCTTTGATGGTTCCCAGGAAGACCAGTAGTAGTTTCCGATGCACATCTGGAGTCATTCTGTAATCTGTGGACAATCAGAGTGTTGATGAAACACAGAAATTGAATCGGGATTGAATACAACAGTCACCATGCGCACTTTCCTCCATGGGTGTAAAGTCTCAAACAGTTTACGCTTTGATCGTTCCCTGGAAGACCAGTAGTAGTTTCCGATGCACATCTAGAGGCATTCTGTAATCTGTGGACTATCAGAGTGTTGATGAAACACAGAAATTGCATCAGCGTTGAATACAACAGTCACCATGCCCACTTTCCTCCATGGGAGTAACGTCGCAAACAGTCTACGCTTTGATCGTTCCCTGGAAGACCAGTAGTAGTTTCCGATGCACATCTAGAGGCATTCTGTAATCTGTGGACTATCAGAGTGTTGATGAAACACAGAAATTGCATCGGGGTTGAATACAACAGTCACCATGCCCACTTTCCTCCATGGGAGTAAAGTCTCAAACGGTCTACGCTTTGATGGTTCCCTGGAAGACCAGTATTAGCTTCCGATGCACATCTGGAGGCATTCTGTAATATGTGGACTATCAGAGTGTTGATGAAACACAGAAACTACATCGGGATTGAATACAACAGTCACCATGCGCACATAACACCATGGGTGTAATGTCTCAAATAGTTTACGCTTTGATCGTTCCCTGGAAGACCAGTAGTAGTTTCCGATGCACATCTGGAGGCATTCTGTAATCTGTGGACTATCAGAGTCTTGATGAAACACAGAAATTGCATCGGGATTGAATACAACAGTCACCATGCCCACTTTTCTCCATGGGAGTAATGTCGCAAACAGTCTACGCTTTGATCGTTCCCTGGAAGACCAGTAGTAGTTTCCGATGCACATCTGGAGGCATTCTGTAATCTGTGAACTATCTGAGTGTTGATGAAACACAGAAATTGCATCGGGATTGAATACAACAGTCACCATGCGCACTTTCCTCCATGGGAGTAATGTCTCAAACTGTTTACGCTTTGATCGTTAACTGGAAGACCAGTAGTAGTTTCCGATGCATATCAGGAGGCATTCTGTAATCTGTGGACCATCAAAGTGTTGATGAAACACAGATATTGCATCGTGATAGAATACAACAGTCACAAAGCGCACGTTTCTCCAAGGGAGTAATGTCTCAAACAGTCCACGCTTTGATGGTTGACTGGAAGACCAGTAGTATATTCCGAAACACATCTGGAGGCATTCTGTAATCTGTGGACTATCAGAGTCTTGATGAAACACAGAAATTGCATCGGGATTGAATACAACAGTCACCATGAGCACTTTCCTCCATGGGAGTAATGTCTCAAACAGTCTACGCTTTGATGGTTCCCAGGAAGACCAGTAGTAGTTTCCGCTGCACATCTGGAGGCATTCTGTAATCTGTGGACAATCAGAGTGTTGATGAAACACAGAAATTGAATCGGGATTGAATACAACAGTCACCATGCGCACTTTCCTCCATGGGTGTAATGTCTCAAACAGTTTACGCTTTGATCGTTCTCTGGAAGACCAGTAGTAGTTTCCGATGCACATCTAGAGGCATTCTGTAATCTGTGGACTATCAGAGTGTTGATGAAACACAGAAATTGCATCGGGATTGAATACAACAGTCACCATGAGCACTTTCCTCCATGGGAGTAATGTCTCAAACATTCTACGCTTTGATGGTTCCCAGGAAGACCAGTAGTAGTTTCCGCTGCACATCTGGAGGCATTCTGTAATCTGTGGACAATCAGAGTGTTGATGAAACACAGAAATTGAATCGGGATTGAATACAACAGTCACCATGCGCACTTTCCTCCATGGGTGTAATGTCTCAAACAGTTTACGCTTTGATCGTTCTCTGGAAGACCAGTAGTAGTTTCCGATGCACATCTAGAGGCATTCTGTAATCTGTGGACTATCAGAGTGTTGATGAAACACAGAAATTGCATCGATGTTCAATACAACAGTCACCATGCCCACTTTCCTCCATGGGAGTAACGTCGCAAACAGTCTACGCTTTGATCGTTCCCTGGAAAATCAGTAGTAGTTTCCGATGCACATCTGGAGGCATTCTGTAATCTGTGGACCTTCAGAGTGTTGATGACAACAGAAATTGCATCGGGATGGAATACAACAGTCACCATGCGCACTTTCCTCCATGGAAGTAATGTCTCAAACTGTTTACGCTTTGATCGTTAACTGGAAGACCAGTAGTAGTTTCCGATGCATATCTGGAGGCATTCTGTAATCTGTGGACCTTCAAAGTGTTCATGAAACACAGAAATTGCATCGTGATTGAATACAACAGTCACCATGCGCACGTTTCTCCAAGGGAGTAGTGTCTCAAACAGTCCACGCTTTGATCGTTGACTGGAAGACCAGTAGTATATTCCGATTCACATCTGGAGGCATTCTGTAATCTGTGGACTATCAGAGTCTTGATGAAACACAGAAATTGCATCGGGATTGAATACAACAGTCACCATGCCAACTTTCCTCAATGGGAGTAATGTCTCAAACAGTCTACGCTTAGATGGTTCCCAGGAAGACCAGTAGTAGTTTCCGATGCACATCTGGAGGCATTCTGTAATCTGTGGACAATCAGAGTGTTGATGAAACACAGAAATTGAATCGGGATTGAATACAACAGTCACCATGCGCACTTTCCTCCATGGATGTAATGTCTCAAACAGTTTATGCTTTGATCGTTCCCTGGAAGACCAGTAGTAGTTTCCGATGCACATCTAGAGGCATTCTGTAATCTGTGGACTATCAGAGTGTTGATGAAACACAGAAATTGCATCGGGGTTGAATACAACAGTCACCATGCCCACTTTCCTCCATGGGAGTAACGTCGCAAACAGTCTACGCTTTGATCGTTCCCTGGAAGACCAGTAGTAGTTTCCGATGCACATCTAGAGGCATTCTGTAATCTGGGGACTATCAGAGTGTTGATGAAACACAGAAATTGCATCGGGATTGAATACAACAGTCACCATGCGCACGTTTCTCCAAGGGAGTAGTGTCTCAAACAGTCCACGCTTTGATCGTTGACTGGAAGACCAGTAGTATATTCCGATTCACATCTGGAGGCATTCTGTAATCTGTGGACTATCAGAGTCTTGATGAAACACAGAAATTGCATCGGGATTGAATACAACAGTCACCATGCCCACTTTCCTCCATGAGAGTAATGTCGCAAACAGTCTACGCTTTGATCGTTCCCTGGAAGAGCAGTAATAGTTTCCGAGGCACATCTGGAGGCATTCTGTAATCTGTGGACTATCAGAGTGTTATAGAAACACAGAAATTGCATCGGGATGGAATACAACAGTCACCATGCGCACTTTATTCCATGGGAGTAATGTCTCAAACTGTCTACGCTTTGATCGTTCCCTGGAAGACAAGTAGTAGTTTCCGATTCACATCTGGAGGCAGTCTGTAATCTGTGTACCTTCAAAGTGTTAATGAAGCACAGAAATTGCATCGGGATTGAATACAACTGTCACCATGCGCACTATCCTCCGTGGTAGTAATGTCTCAATCAGTCCACGCTTTGATCGTTCCCTCGAATTCCAGTAGTATTTTCAGATGCACATCTGGAGGCATTCTGCAATCTGTGGTCTATTAGAGTCTTGAAACACAGAAATTGCATCGGGATTGAATACAACAGTCACCATGCGCACTTACCTCCATGGGAGTAATGTCTCGAACAGTCTCCGCTTTGATGGTTCCCTGGAAGACCAGTAGTAGTTTCCGATGCACATCTGGAGGCATTCTGTAATCTGTGGACCTTCAGAGTGTTGATGAAAACAGAAATTGCTTCGGGATGGAATACAACAGTCACCATGCGCACTTTCCTCCATGGGAGTAATGTCACAAACTGTTTACGCTTTGATCGTTAACTGGAAGACCAGTAGTAGTTTCCGATGCATATCTGGAGGCATTCTGTAATCTGTGGACCTTCAAAGTGTTCATGAAACACAGAAATTGCATCGTGATTGAATACAACAGTCACCATGCGCACGTTTCTCCAAGGGAGTAGTGTCTCAAACAGTCCACGCTTTGATCGTTGACTGGAAGACCAGTAGTATATTCCGATTCACATCTGGAGGCATTCTGTATTCTGTGGACTATCAGAGTCTTGATGAAACACAGAAATTGCATCGGGATTGAATAAAACAGTCACCATGCCAACTTTCCTCAATGGGAGTAATGTCTCAAACAGTCTACGCTTAGATGGTTCCCAGGAAGACCAGTAGTAGTTTCCGATGCACATCTGGAGGCATTCTGTAATCTGTGGACAATCAGAGTGTTGATGAAACACAGAAATTGAATCGGGATTGAATACAACAGTCACCATGCGCACTTTCCTCCATGGGTGTAATGTCTCAAACAGTTTATGCTTTGATCGTTCCCTGGAAGACCAGTAGTAGTTTCCGATGCACATCTAGAGACATTCTGTAATCTGTGGACTATCAGAGTGTTGATGAAACACAGAAATTGCATCGGGGTTGAATACAACAGTCACCATGCCCACTTTCCTCCATGGGAGTAAAGTCTCAAACGGTCTACGCTTTGATGGTTCCCTGGAAGACCAGTATTAGTTTCCGATGCACATCTGGAGGCATTCTGTAATATGTGGACTATCAGAGTGTTGATGAAACACAGAAATTACATCGGGATTGAATACAACAGTCACCATGCGCACATTAGACCATGGGTGTAATGTCTCAAACAGTTTACGCTTTGATCGTTCCCTGGAAGACCAGTAGTAGTTTCCGATGCACATCTGGAGGCATTCTGTAATCTGTGGACTATCAGAGTCTTGATGAAACACAGAAATTGCATCGGGATTGAATACAAAAGTCACCATGCCCACTTTTCTCCACGGGAGTAATGTCGCAAACAGTCTACGCTTTGATCGTTCCCTGGAAGACCAGTAGTAGTTTCCGATGCACATCAGGAATCATTCTGCATTCTCTGGACTAGCAGAGTGTTGATGAAACACAGAAATTGCATCGTGATTGAATACATCAGTCACCATGCGCACTTTCCTCCATGGGAGTAATGTCTCAGACAGTCTACGCTTTGATCGTTCCCTGGAAGACCAGTAGTAGTTCCCGATGCACATCTAGAGGGATTCTGTAATCTGTGGACGATCAGAGTCTTGATGAAAAACAGAAATTGCATCGGGATTGAATACAACAGTCACCATACCCACTTTCCTCCATGTGAGTAATGTCGGAAACAGTCTACGCTTTGATCGTTCCCTGGAAGACCAGTAGTAGTTTCCGATGCACATCTGGATGCATTCTGCAAACTGTGAACTATCTGAGTGTTGATGAAACACAGAAATTGCATCGCGATTGAATACAACTGTCACCATGTGCACTTCCCTCCATGGGAGTAATGTCTCAAACTGTCTACGCTTTGATCGTTAACTGGAAGACCAGTAGTAGTTTCCGATGGACATCTGGAGGCATTCTGTAATCTGTGGACTTTCGAAGTGTTGTCGAAACACAGAAATTGCATCGTGATTGTATACAACAGTCGCCATGCGCACTTTTCTCCATGGGAGTAATATCTCAATCAGTCCACGCTTTGATCGTTCCCTCGAAGTCCAGTAGAATTTTCAGATGCACATCTGGAGGCATTCTGCAATCTGTGGTCTATTAGAGTCTTGAAACACAGAAACTGCATCGGGATTGAATACAACAGTCACCATGCGCACTTACCTACATGGGAGTAATGTCTCGAACAGTCTCCGCTTTGATGGTTCCCTGGAAGACCAGTAGTAGTTTCCGATGCACATCTGGAGGCCTTCTGTAATCTGTGGATCTTCAGAGTGTTGATGAAAACAGAAATTGCATCGGGATGGAATACAACAGTCACCATGCGCACTTTCCTCCATGGGAGTAATGTCTCAAACTGTTTACGCTTTGATCGTTAACTGGAAGACCAGTAGTAGTTTCCGATGCATATCTGGAGGCACTCTGTAATCTGTGGACCTTCAAAGTGTTGATGAAACACAGAAATTAATCGTGATTGAATACAACAGTAACCATGGGCACGTTTCTCCAAGGGAGTAGTGTCTCAAACAGTCCACGCTTTGATCGTTGACTGGAAGACCAGTAGTATATTCCGATTCACATCTGGAGGCATTCTGTAATCTGTGGACTATCAGAGTCTTGATGAAACACAGAAATTGCATCGGGATTGAATACAACAGTCACCATGCCCACTTTCCTCCATGGGAGTAATGTCTCAAACAGTCTACGCTTTGATGGTTCCCAGGAAGACCAGTAGTAGTTTCCGATGCACATCTGGAGTCATTCTGTAATCTGTGGACAATCAGAGTGTTGATGAAACACAGAAATTGAATCGGGATTGAATACAACAGTCACCATGCGCACTTTCCTCCATGGGTGTAAAGTCTCAAACAGTTTACGCTTTGATCGTTCCCTGGAAGACCAGTAGTAGTTTCCGATGCACATCTAGAGGCATTCTGTAATCTGTGGACTATCAGAGTGTTGATGAAACACAGAAATTGCATCAGCGTTGAATACAACAGTCACCATGCCCACTTTCCTCCATGGGAGTAACGTCGCAAACAGTCTACGCTTTGATCGTTCCCTGGAAGACCAGTAGTAGTTTCCGATGCACATCTAGAGGCATTCTGTAATCTGTGGACTATCAGAGTGTTGATGAAACACAGAAATTGCATCGGGGTTGAATACAACAGTCACCATGCCCACTTTCCTCCATGGGAGTAAAGTCTCAAACGGTCTACGCTTTGATGGTTCCCTGGAAGACCAGTATTAGCTTCCGATGCACATCTGGAGGCATTCTGTAATATGTGGACTATCAGAGTGTTGATGAAACACAGAAACTACATCGGGATTGAATACAACAGTCACCATGCGCACATAACACCATGGGTGTAATGTCTCAAATAGTTTACGCTTTGATCGTTCCCTGGAAGACCAGTAGTAGTTTCCGATGCACATCTGGAGGCATTCTGTAATCTGTGGACTATCAGAGTCTTGATGAAACACAGAAATTGCATCGGGATTGAATACAACAGTCACCATGCCCACTTTTCTCCATGGGAGTAATGTCGCAAACAGTCTACGCTTTGATCGTTCCCTGGAAGACCAGTAGTAGTTTCCGATGCACATCTGGAGGCATTCTGTAATCTGTGAACTATCTGAGTGTTGATGAAACACAGAAATTGCATCGGGATTGAATACAACAGTCACCATGCGCACTTTCCTCCATGGGAGTAATGTCTCAAACTGTTTACGCTTTGATCGTTAACTGGAAGACCAGTAGTAGTTTCCGATGCATATCAGGAGGCATTCTGTAATCTGTGGACCATCAAAGTGTTGATGAAACACAGATATTGCATCGTGATAGAATACAACAGTCACAAAGCGCACGTTTCTCCAAGGGAGTAATGTCTCAAACAGTCCACGCTTTGATGGTTGACTGGAAGACCAGTAGTATATTCCGAAACACATCTGGAGGCATTCTGTAATCTGTGGACTATCAGAGTCTTGATGAAACACAGAAATTGCATCGGGATTGAATACAACAGTCACCATGAGCACTTTCCTCCATGGGAGTAATGTCTCAAACAGTCTACGCTTTGATGGTTCCCAGGAAGACCAGTAGTAGTTTCCGCTGCACATCTGGAGGCATTCTGTAATCTGTGGACAATCAGAGTGTTGATGAAACACAGAAATTGAATCGGGATTGAATACAACAGTCACCATGCGCACTTTCCTCCATGGGTGTAATGTCTCAAACAGTTTACGCTTTGATCGTTCTCTGGAAGACCAGTAGTAGTTTCCGATGCACATCTAGAGGCATTCTGTAATCTGTGGACTATCAGAGTGTTGATGAAACACAGAAATTGCATCGGGATTGAATACAACAGTCACCATGAGCACTTTCCTCCATGGGAGTAATGTCTCAAACAGTCTACGCTTTGATGGTTCCCAGGAAGACCAGTAGTAGTTTCCGCTGCACATCTGGAGGCATTCTGTAATCTGTGGACAATCAGAGTGTTGATGAAACACAGAAATTGAATCGGGATTGAATACAACAGTCACCATGCGCACTTTCCTCCATGGGTGTAATGTCTCAAACAGTTTACGCTTTGATCGTTCTCTGGAAGACCAGTAGTAGTTTCCGATGCACATCTAGAGGCATTCTGTAATCTGTGGACTATCAGAGTGTTGATGAAACACAGAAATTGCATCGATGTTCAATACAACAGTCACCATGCCCACTTTCCTCCATGGGAGTAACGTCGCAAACAGTCTACGCTTTGATCGTTCCCTGGAAAATCAGTAGTAGTTTCCGATGCACATCTGGAGGCATTCTGTAATCTGTGGACCTTCAGAGTGTTGATGACAACAGAAATTGCATCGGGATGGAATACAACAGTCACCATGCGCACTTTCCTCCATGGAAGTAATGTCTCAAACTGTTTACGCTTTGATCGTTAACTGGAAGACCAGTAGTAGTTTCCGATGCATATCTGGAGGCATTCTGTAATCTGTGGACCTTCAAAGTGTTCATGAAACACAGAAATTGCATCGTGATTGAATACAACAGTCACCATGCGCACGTTTCTCCAAGGGAGTAGTGTCTCAAACAGTCCACGCTTTGATCGTTGACTGGAAGACCAGTAGTATATTCCGATTCACATCTGGAGGCATTCTGTAATCTGTGGACTATCAGAGTCTTGATGAAACACAGAAATTGCATCGGGATTGAATACAACAGTCACCATGCCAACTTTCCTCAATGGGAGTAATGTCTCAAACAGTCTACGCTTAGATGGTTCCCAGGAAGACCAGTAGTAGTTTCCGATGCACATCTGGAGGCATTCTGTAATCTGTGGACAATCAGAGTGTTGATGAAACACAGAAATTGAATCGGGATTGAATACAACAGTCACCATGCGCACTTTCCTCCATGGATGTAATGTCTCAAACAGTTTATGCTTTGATCGTTCCCTGGAAGACCAGTAGTAGTTTCCGATGCACATCTAGAGGCATTCTGTAATCTGTGGACTATCAGAGTGTTGATGAAACACAGAAATTGCATCGGGGTTGAATACAACAGTCACCATGCCCACTTTCCTCCATGGGAGTAACGTCGCAAACAGTCTACGCTTTGATCGTTCCCTGGAAGACCAGTAGTAGTTTCCGATGCACATCTAGAGGCATTCTGTAATCTGGGGACTATCAGAGTGTTGATGAAACACAGAAATTGCATCGGGATTGAATACAACAGTCACCATGCGCACGTTTCTCCAAGGGAGTAGTGTCTCAAACAGTCCACGCTTTGATCGTTGACTGGAAGACCAGTAGTATATTCCGATTCACATCTGGAGGCATTCTGTAATCTGTGGACTATCAGAGTCTTGATGAAACACAGAAATTGCATCGGGATTGAATACAACAGTCACCATGCCCACTTTCCTCCATGAGAGTAATGTCGCAAACAGTCTACGCTTTGATCGTTCCCTGGAAGAGCAGTAATAGTTTCCGAGGCACATCTGGAGGCATTCTGTAATCTGTGGACTATCAGAGTGTTATAGAAACACAGAAATTGCATCGGGATGGAATACAACAGTCACCATGCGCACTTTATTCCATGGGAGTAATGTCTCAAACTGTCTACGCTTTGATCGTTCCCTGGAAGACAAGTAGTAGTTTCCGATTCACATCTGGAGGCAGTCTGTAATCTGTGTACCTTCAAAGTGTTAATGAAGCACAGAAATTGCATCGGGATTGAATACAACTGTCACCATGCGCACTATCCTCCGTGGTAGTAATGTCTCAATCAGTCCACGCTTTGATCGTTCCCTCGAATTCCAGTAGTATTTTCAGATGCACATCTGGAGGCATTCTGCAATCTGTGGTCTATTAGAGTCTTGAAACACAGAAATTGCATCGGGATTGAATACAACAGTCACCATGCGCACTTACCTCCATGGGAGTAATGTCTCGAACAGTCTCCGCTTTGATGGTTCCCTGGAAGACCAGTAGTAGTTTCCGATGCACATCTGGAGGCATTCTGTAATCTGTGGACCTTCAGAGTGTTGATGAAAACAGAAATTGCTTCGGGATGGAATACAACAGTCACCATGCGCACTTTCCTCCATGGGAGTAATGTCACAAACTGTTTACGCTTTGATCGTTAACTGGAAGACCAGTAGTAGTTTCCGATGCATATCTGGAGGCATTCTGTAATCTGTGGACCTTCAAAGTGTTCATGAAACACAGAAATTGCATCGTGATTGAATACAACAGTCACCATGCGCACGTTTCTCCAAGGGAGTAGTGTCTCAAACAGTCCACGCTTTGATCGTTGACTGGAAGACCAGTAGTATATTCCGATTCACATCTGGAGGCATTCTGTATTCTGTGGACTATCAGAGTCTTGATGAAACACAGAAATTGCATCGGGATTGAATAAAACAGTCACCATGCCAACTTTCCTCAATGGGAGTAATGTCTCAAACAGTCTACGCTTAGATGGTTCCCAGGAAGACCAGTAGTAGTTTCCGATGCACATCTGGAGGCATTCTGTAATCTGTGGACAATCAGAGTGTTGATGAAACACAGAAATTGAATCGGGATTGAATACAACAGTCACCATGCGCACTTTCCTCCATGGGTGTAATGTCTCAAACAGTTTATGCTTTGATCGTTCCCTGGAAGACCAGTAGTAGTTTCCGATGCACATCTAGAGACATTCTGTAATCTGTGGACTATCAGAGTGTTGATGAAACACAGAAATTGCATCGGGGTTGAATACAACAGTCACCATGCCCACTTTCCTCCATGGGAGTAAAGTCTCAAACGGTCTACGCTTTGATGGTTCCCTGGAAGACCAGTATTAGTTTCCGATGCACATCTGGAGGCATTCTGTAATATGTGGACTATCAGAGTGTTGATGAAACACAGAAATTACATCGGGATTGAATACAACAGTCACCATGCGCACATTAGACCATGGGTGTAATGTCTCAAACAGTTTACGCTTTGATCGTTCCCTGGAAGACCAGTAGTAGTTTCCGATGCACATCTGGAGGCATTCTGTAATCTGTGGACTATCAGAGTCTTGATGAAACACAGAAATTGCATCGGGATTGAATACAAAAGTCACCATGCCCACTTTTCTCCACGGGAGTAATGTCGCAAACAGTCTACGCTTTGATCGTTCCCTGGAAGACCAGTAGTAGTTTCCGATGCACATCTGGAGGCATTCTGTAATCTGTGAACTATCTGAGTGTTGATGAAACACAGAAATTGCATCGGGATTGAATACAACAGTCACCATGTGCACTTTCCTCCATAGGAGTAATGTCTCAAACAGTCTCCGCTTTGATGGTTCCCTGGAAGACCAGTAGTAGTTTCCGATGCACATCTGGAGGCATTCTGTAATCTGTGGACCTTCAGAGTGTTGATGACAACAGAAATTGCATCGGGATGGAATACAACAGTCACCATGCGCACTTTCCTCCATGGGAGTAATGTCTCAAACTGTTTACGCTTTGATCGTTAACTGGAAGACCAGTAGTAGTTTCCGATGCATATCTGGAGGCATTCTGTAATCTGTGGACCTTCAAAGTGTTCATGAAACACAGAAATTGCATCGTGATTGAATACAACAGTCACCATGCGCACGTATCTCCAAGGGAGTAGTGTCTCAAACAGTCCACGCTTTGATCGTTGACTGGAAGACCAGTAGTATATTCCGATTCACATCTGGAGGCATTCTGTAATCTGTGGACTATCAGAGTCTTGATGAAACACAGAAATTGCATCGGGATTGAATACAACAGTCACCATGCCAACTTTCCTCAATGGGAGTAATGTCTCAAACAGTCTACGCTTAGATGGTTCCCAGGAAGACCAGTAGTAGTTTCCGATGCACATCTGGAGGCATTCTGTAATCTGTGGACAATCAGAGTGTTGATGAAACACAGAAATTGAATCGGGATTGAATACAACAGTCACCATGCGCACTTTCCTCCATGGATGTAATGTCTCAAACAGTTTATGCTTTGATCGTTCCCTGGAAGACCAGTAGTAGTTTCCGATGCACATCTAGAGGCATTCTGTAATCTGTGGACTATCAGAGTGTTGATGAAACACAGAAATTGCATCGGGGTTGAATACAACAGTCACCATGCCCACTTTCCTCCATGGGAGTAACGTCGCAAACAGTCTACGCTTTGATCGTTCCCTGGAAGACCAGTAGTAGTTTCCGATGCACATCTATAGGCATTCTGTAATCTGGGGACTATCAGAGTGTTGATGAAACACAGAAATTGCATCGGGGTTGAATACAACAGTCACCATGCCCACTTTCCTCCATGGGAGTAAAGTCTCAAACGGTCTACGCTTTGATGGTTCCCTGGAAGACCGGTATTAGTTTCCGATGCACATCTGGAGGCATTCTGTAATATGTGGACTATCAGAGTGTTGATGAAACACAGAAATTACATCGGGATTGAATACAAAAGTCACCATGCGCACATTAGACCATGGGTGTAATGTCTCAAACAGTTTACGCTTTGATCGTTCCCTGGAAGACCAGTAGTAGTTTCCGATGCACATCTGGAGGCATTCTGTAATCTGTGGACTATCAGAGTCTTGATGAAACACAGAAATTGCATCGGGATTGAATACAAAAGTCACCATGCCCACTTTTCCCCACGGGAGTAATGTCGCAAACAGTCTACGCTTTGATCGTTCCCTGGAAGACCAGTAGTAGTTTCCGATGCACATCTGGAGGCATTCTGTAATCTGTGAACTATCTGAGTGTTGATGAAACACAGAAATTGCATCGGGATTGAATACAACAGTCACCATGTGCACTTTCCTCCATAGGAGTAATGTCTCAAACAGTCTCCGCTTTGATGGTTCCCTGGAAGACCAGTAGTAGTTTCCGATGCACATCTGGAGGCATTCTGTAATCTGTGGACCTTCAGAGTGTTGATGAAAACAGAAATTGCATCGGGATGGAATACAACAGTCACCATGCGCACTTTCCTCCATGGGAGTAATGTCTCAAACTGTTTACGCTTTGATCGTTAACTGGAAGACCAGTAGTAGTTTCCGATGCATATCTGGAGGCATTCTGTAATCTGTGGACCTTCAAAGTGTTCATGAAACACAGAAATTGCATCGTGATTGAATACAACAGTCACCATGCGCACGTTTCTCCAAGGGAGTAGTGTCTCAAACAGTCCACGCTTTGATCGTTGACTGGAAGACCAGTAGTATATTCCGATTCACATCTGGAGGCATTCTGTAATCTGTGGACTATCAGAGTCTTGATGAAACACAGAAATTGCATCGGGATTGAATACAACAGTCACCATGCCAACTTTCCTCAATGGGAGTAATGTCTCAAACAGTCTACGCTTAGATGGTTCCCAGGAAGACCAGTAGTAGTTTCCGATGCACATCTGGAGGCATTCTGTAATCTGTGGACAATCAGAGTGTTGATGAAACACAGAAATTGAATCGGGATTGAATACAACAGTCACCATGCGCACTTTCCTCCATGGATGTAATGTCTCAAACAGTTTATGCTTTGATCGTTCCCTGGAAGACCAGTAGTAGTTTCCGATGCACATCTAGAGGCATTCTGTAATCTGTGGACTATCAGAGTGTTGATGAAACACAGAAATTGCATCGGGGTTGAATACAACAGTCACCATGCCCACTTTCCTCCATGGGAGTAACGTCTCAAACAGTCTACGCTTTGATCGTTCCCTGGAAGACCAGTAGTAGTTTCCGATGCACATCTAGAGGCATTCTGTAATCTGGGGACTATCAGAGTGTTGATGAAACACAGAAATTGCATCGGGGTTGAATACAACAGTCACCATGCCCACTTTCCTCCATGGGAGTAAAGTCTCAAACGGTCTACGCTTTGATGGTTCCCTGGAAGACCAGTATTAGTTTCCGATGCACATCTGGAGGCATTCTGTAATATGTGGACTATCAGAGTGTTGATGAAACACAGAAATTACATCGGGATTGAATACAACAGTCACCATGCGCACATTAGACCATGGGTGTAATGTCTCAAACAGTTTACGCTTTGATCGTTCCCTGGAAGACCAGTAGTAGTTTCCGATGCACATCTGGAGGCATTCTGTAATCCGTGGACTATCAGAGTCTTGATGAAACACAGAAATTGCATCGGGATTGAATACAAAAGTCACCATGCCCACTTTTCTCCATGGGAGTAATGTCGCAAACAGTCTACGCTTTGATCGTTCCCTGGAAGACCAGTAGTAGTTTCCGATGCACATCTGGATTCATTCTGTAATCTGTGAACTATCTGAGTGTTGATGAAACACAGAAATTGCATCGGGATTGAATACAACAGTCACCATGTGCACTTTCCTCCATAGGAGTAATGTCTCAAACAGTCTCCGCTTTGATGGTTCCCTGGAAGACCAGTAGTAGTTTCCGATACACATCTGGAGGCATTCTGTAATCTGTGGACCTTCAAAGTGTTGATGAAACACAGAAATTGCATCGGGATGGAATACAACAGTCACCATGCGCACATTCCTCCATGGGAGTAATGTCTCAAACTGTTTACGCTTTGATCGTTAACTGGAAGACCAGTAGTAGTTTCCGATGCATATCTGGAGGCATTCTGTAATCTGTGGACCTTCAAAGTGTTGATGAAACACAGAAATTGCATCGTGATTGAATACAACAGTCACCATGCGCACGTTTCTCCAAGGGAGTAATGTCTCAAACAGTCCACGCTTTGATCGTTGACTGGAAGACCAGTAGTATATTCCGAAACACATCTGGAGGTATTCTGTAATCTGTGGACTATCAGAGTCTTGATGAAACACAGAAATTGCATCGGGATTGAATACAACAGTCACCATGCGCACTTTCCTCCATGGGAGTAATGTCTCAAACAGTCTACGCTTTGATGGTTCCCAGGAAGACCAGTAGTAGTTTCCGATGCACATCTGGAGGCATTCTGTAATCTGTGGACAATCAGAGTGTTGATGAAACACAGAAATTGAATCGGGATTGAATACAACAGTCACCATGCGCACTTTCGTCCATGGGAGTAACGTCGCAAACAGTCTACGCTTTGATCGTACCCTGGAAGACCAGTAGTAGTTTCCGATGCACATCTAGAGGCATTCTGTAATCTGTGGACTATCAGAGTGTTGATGAAACACAGAAATTGCATCGGGGTTCAATACAACAGTCACCATGCCCACTTTCCTCCATGGGAGTAACGTCGCAAACAGTCTACGCTTTGATCGTTCCCTGGAAGACCAGTAGTAGTTTCCGATGCACATCTGGAGGCATTCTGTAATCTGTGGACAATCTGAGTGTTGATGAAACACAGAAATTGCATCGGGATCGAATACAACAGTCACCATGTGCACTTTCCTCCATCGGAGTAAAGTCTCAAATGGTCTACGCTTTGATGGTTCCCTGGAAGACCGGTAATAGTTTCCGATGCACATCTGGAGGCATTCTGTAATATGTGGACTATCAGAGTGTTGATGAAACACAGAAATTGCATCGGGATTGAATACAACAGTCACCATGCGCACATTACTCCATGGGTGTAATGTCTCAAATAGTTTACGCTTTGACGTTCCCTGGAAGACCAGTAGTAGTTTCCGATGCACATCTGGAGGCATTCTGTAATCTGTGGACTATCAGAGTCTTGATGAAACACAGAAATTGCATCGGGATTGAATACAACATTCACCATGCCCACTTTCCTCCATGAGAGTAATGTCGCAAACAGTCTACGCTTTGATCGTTCCCTGGAATAGCAGTAATAGTTTCCGATGCACATCTGGAGGCATTCTGTAATCTGTGGACTATCAGAGTGTTGAAGAAACACAGAAATTGCATCGGGATGGAATACAACAGTCACCCTGCGCACTTTATTCCATGGGAGTAATGTCTCAAACTGTCTACGCTTTGATCGTTCCCTGGAAGACAAGTAGTAGTTTCCGATTCATATCTGGAGGCTTTCTGTAATCTGTGTACCTTCAAAGTGTTAATGAAACACAGAAATTGCATCGGGATTGAATACAACTGTCACCATGCGCACTATCCTCCGTGGTAGTAATGTCTCAAACAGTCTACGCTTTGATCGTTCCCTGGAAGACCAGTAGTAGTTTCCGATGCACATCTGGAGGCATTCTGTAATCTGTGGACCTTCAGAGTGTTGATGACAACAGAAATTGCATCGGGATGGAATACAACAGTCACCATGCGCACTTTCCTCCATGGGAGTAATGTCTCAAACTGTTTACGCTTTGATCGTTAACTGGAAGACCAGTAGTAGTTTCCGATGCATATCTGGAGGCATTCTGTAATCTGTGGACCTTCAAAGTGTTCATGAAACACAGAAATTGCATCGTGATTGAATACAACAGTCACCATGCGCACGTTTCTCCAAGGGAGTAGTGTCTCAAACAGTCCACGCTTTGATCGTTGACTGGAAGACCAGTAGTATATTCCGATTCACATCTGGAGGCATTCTGTAATCTGTGGACTATCAGAGTGTTGATGAAACACAGAAATTGAATCGGGATTGAATACAACAGTCACCATGCGCACTTTCCTCCATGGATGTAATGTCTCAAACTGTCTACGCTTTGATCGTTCCCTGGAAGACAAGTAGTAGTTTCCGATTCATATCTGGAGGCTTTCTGTAATCTGTGTACCTTCAAAGTGTTAATGAAACACAGAAATTGCATCGGGATTGAATACAACTGTCACCATGCGCACTATCCTCCGTGGTAGTAATGTCTCAAACAGTCTACGCTTTGATCGTTCCCTGGAAGACCAGTAGTAGTTTCCGATGCACATCTGGAGGCATTCTGTAATCTGTGGACTATCAGTGTGTTGATGAAACACAGAAATTGCATCGGGATTGAATACAACAGTCACCATGCCAACTTTCCTCAATGGGAGTAATGTCTCAAACAGTCTACGCTTAGATGGTTCCCAGGAAGACCAGTAGTAGTTTCCGATGCACATCTGGAGGCATTCTGTAATCTGTGGACAATCAGAGTGTTGATGAAACACAGAAATTGAATCGGGATTGAATACAACAGTCACCATGCGCACTTTCCTCCATGGATGTAATGTCTCAAACAGTTTATGCTTTGATCGTTCCCTGGAAGACCAGTAGTAGTTTCCGATGCACATCTAGAGGCATTCTGTAATCTGTGGACTATCAGAGTGTTGATGAAACACAGAAATTGCATCGGGGTTGAATACAACAGTCACCATGCCCACTTTCCTCCATGGGAGTAACGTCGCAAACAGTCTACGCTTTGATCGTTCCCTGGAAGACCAGTAGTAGTTTCCGATGCACATCTAGAGGCATTCTGTAATCTGGGGACTATCAGAGTGTTGATGAAACACAGAAATTGCATCGGGGTTGAATACAACAGTCACCATGCCCACTTTCCTCCATGGGAGTAAAGTCTCAAACGGTCTACGCTTTGATGGTTCCCTGGAAGACCAGTATTAGTTTCCGATGCACATCTGGAGGCATTCTGTAATATGTGGACTATCAGAGTGTTGATGAAACACAGAAATTACATCGGGATTGAATACAACAGTCACCATGCGCACATTAGACCATGGGTGTAATGTCTCAAACAGTTTACGCTTTGATCGTTCCCTGGAAGACCAGTAGTAGTTTCCGATGCACATCTGGAGGCATTCTGTAATCTGTGGACTATCAGAGTCTTGATGAAACACAGAAATTGCATCGGGATTGAATACAAAAGTCACCATGCCCACTTTTCTCCACGGGAGTAATGTCGCAAACAGTCTACGCTTTGATCGTTCCCTGGAAGACCAGTAGTAGTTTCCGATGCACATCTGGAGGCATTCTGTAATCTGTGAACTATCTGAGTGTTGATGAAACACAGAAATTGCATCGGGATTGAATACAACAGTCACCATGTGCACTTTCCTCCATAGGAGTAATGTCTCAAACAGTCTCCGCTTTGATGGTTCCCTGGAAGACCAGTAGTAGTTTCCGATGCACATCTGGAGGCATTCTGTAATCTGTGGACCTTCAGAGTGTTGATGAAAACAGAAATTGCATCGGGATGGAATACAACAGTCACCATGCGCACTTTCCTCCATGGGAGTAATGTCTCAAACTGTTTACGCTTTGATCGTTAACTGGAAGACCAGTAGTAGTTTCCGATGCATATCTGGAGGCATTCTGTAATCTGTGGACCTTCAAAGTGGTCATGAAACACAGAAATTGCATCGTGATTGAATACAACAGTCACCATGCGCACGTTTCTCCAAGGGAGTAGTGTCTCAAACAGTCCACGCTTTGATCGTTGACTGGAAGACCAGTAGTATATTCCGATTCACATCTGGAGGCATTCTGTAATCTGTGGACTATCAGAGTCTTGATGAAACACAGAAATTGCATCGGGATTGAATACAACAGTCACCATGCCAACTTTCCTCAATGGGAGTAATGTCTCAAACAGTCTACGCTTAGATGGTTCCCAGGAAGACCAGTAGTAGTTTCCGATGCACATCTGGAGGCATTCTGTAATCTGTGGACAATCAGAGTGTTGATGAAACACAGAAATTGAATCGGGATTGAATACAACAGTCACCATGCGCACTTTCCTCCATGGATGTAATGTCTCAAACAGTTTATGCTTTGATCGTTCCCTGGAAGACCAGTAGTAGTTTCCGATGCACATCTAGAGGCATTCTGTAATCTGTGGACTATCAGAGTGTTGATGAAACACAGAAATTGCATCGGGGTTGAATACAACAGTCACCATGCCCACTTTCCTCCATGGGAGTAACGTCTCAAACAGTCTACGCTTTGATCGTTCCCTGGAAGACCAGTAGTAGTTTCCGATGCACATCTAGAGGCATTCTGTAATCTGGGGACTATCAGAGTGTTGATGAAACACAGAAATTGCATCGGGGTTGAATACAACAGTCACCATGCCCACTTTCCTCCATGGGAGTAAAGTCTCAAACGGTCTACGCTTTGATGGTTCCCTGGAAGACCAGTATTAGTTTCCGATGCACATCTGGAGGCATTCTGTAATATGTGGACTATCAGAGTGTTGATGAAACACAGAAATTACATCGGGATTGAATACAACAGTCACCATGCGCACATTAGACCATGGGTGTAATGTCTCAAACAGTTTACGCTTTGATCGTTCCCTGGAAGACCAGTAGTAGTTTCCGATGCACATCTGGAGGCATTCTGTAATCTGTGGACTATCAGAGTCTTGATGAAACACAGAAATTGCATCGGGATTGAATACAAAAGTCACCATGCCCACTTTTCTCCATGGGAGTAATGTCGCAAACAGTCTACGCTTTGATCGTTCCCTGGAAGACCAGTAGTAGTTTCCGATGCACATCTGGATTCATTCTGTAATCTGTGAACTATCTGAGTGTTGATGAAACACAGAAATTGCATCGGGATTGAATACAACAGTCACCATGTGCACTTTCCTCCATAGGAGTAATGTCTCAAACAGTCTCCGCTTTGATGGTTCCCTGGAAGACCAGTAGTAGTTTCCGATACACATCTGGAGGCATTCTGTAATCTGTGGACCTTCAAAGTGTTGATGAAACACAGAAATTGCATCGGGATGGAATACAACAGTCACCATGCGCACATTCCTCCATGGGAGTAATGTCTCAAACTGTTTACGCTTTGATCGTTAACTGGAAGACCAGTAGTAGTTTCCGATGCATATCTGGAGGCATTCTGTAATCTGTGGACCTTCAAAGTGTTGATGAAACACAGAAATTGCATCGTGATTGAATACAACAGTCACCATGCGCACGTTTCTCCAAGGGAGTAATGTCTCAAACAGTCCACGCTTTGATCGTTGACTGGAAGACCAGTAGTATATTCCGAAACACATCTGGAGGTATTCTGTAATCTGTGGACTATCAGAGTCTTGATGAAACACAGAAATTGCATCAGGATTGAATACAACAGTCACCATGCGCACTTTCCTCCATGGGAGTAATGTCTCAAACAGTCTACGCTTTGATGGTTCCCAGGAAGACCAGTAGTAGTTTCCGATGCACATCTGGAGGCATTCTGTAATCTGTGGACAATCAGAGTGTTGATGAAACACAGAAATTGAATCGGGATTGAATACAACAGTCACCATGCGCACTTTCTTCCATGGGAGTAACGTCGCAAACAGTCTACGCTTTGATCGTACCCTGGAAGACCAGTAGTAGTTTCCGATGCACATCTGGAGGCATTCTGTAATCTGTGGACTATCAGAGTGTTGAAGAAACACAGAAATTGCATCGGGATGGAATACAACAGTCACCCTGCGCACTTTATTCCATGGGAGTAATGTCTCAAACTGTCTACGCTTTGATCGTTCCCTGGAAGACAAGTAGTAGTTTCCGATTCACATCTGGAGGCTTTCTGTAATCTGTGTACCTTCAAAGTGTTAATGAAACACAGAAATTGCATCGGGATTGAATACAACTGTCACCATGCGCACTATCCTCCGTGGTAGTAATGTCTCAAACAGTCTACGCTTTGATCGTTCCCTGGAAGACCAGTAGTAGTTTCCGATGCACATCTGGAGGCATTCTGTAATCTGTGGACAATCAGAGTGTTGATGAAACACAGAAATTGAATCGGGATTGAATACAACAGTCACCAAGCGCACTTTCCTCCATGGGTGTAATGTTTCAAACAGTTTATGCTTTGATCGTTCCCTGGAAGACCAGTAGTAGTTTCCGATGCACATCTAGAGGCATTCTGTAATCTGTGGAATATCAGAGTGTTGATGAAACACAGAAATTGCATCGGGGTTGAATACAACAGTCACCATGCCCACTTTCCTCCATGGGAGTAACGTCGCAAACAGTCTACGCTTTGATCGTTCCCTGGAAGACCAGTAGTAGTTTCCGATGCACATCTAGAGGCATTCTGTAATCTGGGGCCTATCAGAGTGTTGATGAAACACAGAAATTGCATCGGGGTTGAATACAACAGTCACCATGCCCACTTTCCTCCATGGGAGTAAAGTCTCAAACGGTCTACGCTTTGATGGTTCCCTGGAAGACCAGTATTAGTTTCCGATGCACATCTGGAGGCATTCTGTAATATGTGGACTATCAGAGTGTTGATGAAACACAGAAATTACATCGGGATTGAATACAACAGTCACCATGCGCACATTAGACCATGGGTGTAATGTCTCAAACAGTTTACGCTTTGATCGTTCCCTGGAAGACCAGTAGTAGTTTCCGATGCACATCTGGAGGCATTCTGTAATCTGTGGACTATCAGAGTCTTGATGAAACACAGAAATTGCATCGGGATTGAATACAAAAGTCACCATGCCCACTTTTCTCCATGGGAGTAATGTCGCAAACAGTCGCCGCTTTGATGGTTCCCTGGAAGACCAGTAGTAGTTTCCGATACACATCTGGAGGCATTCTGTAATCTGTGGACCTTCAAAGTGTTGATGAAACACAGAAATTGCATCGGGATGGAATACAACAGTCACCATGCGCACATTCCTCCATGGGAGTAATGTCTCAAACTGTTTACGCTTTGATCGTTAACTGGAAGACCAGTAGTAGTTTCCGATGCATATCTGGAGGCATTCTGTAATCTGTGGACCTTCAAAGTGTTGATGAAACACAGAAAGTGCATCGTGATTGAATACAACAGTCACCATGCGCACGTTTCTCCAAGGGAGTAATGTCTCAAACAGTCCACGCTTTGATCGTTGACTGGAAGACCAGTAGTATATTCCGAAACACATCTGGAGGTATTCTGTAATCTGTGGACTATCAGAGTCTTGATGAAACACAGAAATTGCATCGGGATTGAATACAACAGTCACCATGCGCACTTTCCTCCATGGGAGTAATGTCTCAAACAGTCTACGATTTGATGGTTCCCATGAAGACCAGTAGTAGTTTCCGATGCACATCTGGAGGCATTCTGTAATCTGTGGACAATCAGAGTGTTGATGAAACACAGAAATTGAATCGGGATTGAATACAACAGTCACCATGCGCACTTTCCTCCATGGGTGTAATGTCTCAAACAGTTTACGCTTTGATCGTTCTCTGGAAGACCAGAAGTAGTTTCCGATGCACATCTAGAGGCATTCTGTAATCTGTGGACTATCAGAGTGTTGATGAAACACAGAAATTGCATCGGGGTTGAATACAACAGTCACCATGCCCACTTTCCTCCATGGGAGTAACGTCGCAAACAGTCTACGCTTTGATCGTACCCTGGAAGACCAGTAGTAGTTTCCGATGCACATCTAGAGGCATTCTGTAATCTGTGGACTATCAGAGTGTTGATGAAACACAGAAATTGCATCGGGGTTCAATACAACAGTCACCATGCCCACTTTCCTCCATGGGAGTAACGTCGCAAACAGTCTACGCTTTGATCGTTCCCTGGAAGACCAGTAGTAGTTTCCGATGCACATCTGGAGGCATTCTGTAATCTGTGGACTATCTGAGTGTTGATGAAACACAGAAATTGCATCGGGATCGAATACAACAGTCACCATGTGCACTTTCCTCCATTTGAGTAAAGTCTCAAACGGTCTACGCTTTGATGGTTCCCTGGAAGACCAGTAATAGTTTCCGATGCACATCTGGATGCATTCTGTAATATGTGGACTATCAGAGTGTTGATAAAACACAGAAATTGCATCGGGATTGAATACAACAGTCACCATGCGCATATTACTCCATGGGTGTAATGTCTCAAATAGTTTACGCTTTGATCGTTCCCTGGAAGACCAGTAGTAGTTTCCGATGCACATCTGGAGGCATTCTGTAATCTGTGGACTATCAGAGTCTTGATGAAACACAGAAATGGCATCGGGATTGAATACAACAGTCACCATGCCCACTTTCCTCCATGAGAGTAATGTCGCAAACAGTCTACGCTTTGATCGTTCCCTGGAATAGCAGTAATAGTTTCCGATGCACATCTGGAGGCATTCTGTAATCTGTGGACTATCAGAGTGTTGAAGAAACACAGAAATTGCATCGGGATGGAATACAACAGTCACCCTGCGCACTTTATTCCATGGGAGTAATGTCTCAAACTGTCTACGCTTTGATCGTTCCCTGGAAGACAAGTAGTAGTTTCCGATTCACATCTGGAGGCTTTCTGTAATCTGTGTACCTTCAAAGTGTTAATGAAACACAGAAATTGCATCGGGATTGAATACAACTGTCACCATGCGCACTATCCTCCGTGGTAGTAATGTCTCAAACAGTCTACGCTTTGATCGTTCCCTGGAAGACCAGTAGTAGTTTCCGATGCACATCTGGAGGCATTCTGTAATCTGTGGACTATCAGAGTGTTGATGAAATACAGAAATTGCATCGTGATTGAATACAACAGTCACCATGCGCACTTTCCTCCATGGGAGTAATGTCTCAAACATTCTACGCTTTGATCGTTCCCTGGAAGACCAGTAGTAGTTTCCGATGCACATCTGGAGGCATTCTGTAATCTGTGGACTATCAGAGTGTTGATGAAACACAGAAATCGCATCGGGATTGAATACAACAGTCACCATGTGCATTTTCATCCATGGGGGTAATGTCTCAAACAGTCTCCGCTTTGATGGTTCCCTGGAAGACCAGTAGTAGTTTCCGATGCACATCTGGAGGCTTTCTGTAATCTGTTGACCTTCAAAGTGTTGATGAAACACAGAAATTGCATCGGGATGGAATACAACAGTCACCATGCGCACTTACGTCCATGGGAGTAATGTCTCAAACAGTCTACGCTTTGATGGTTCCCAGGAAGACCAGTAGTAGTTTCCGATGCACATCTGGAGGCATTCTGTAATTTGTGGACAATCAGAGTGTTGATGAAACACAGAATTTGAATCGGGATTGAATACAACAGTCACCATGCGCACTTTCCTCCATGGCTGTAATGTCTCAAACAGTTTACGTTTTGATCGTTCCCTGGAAGACCAGTAGTAGTTTCCGATGCACATCTAGAGGCATTCTGTAATCTGTGGACTATCAGAGTGTTGATGAAGCACGGAAATTGCATCGGGGTTGAATACAACAGTCACCATGCCCACTTTCCTCTATGGGAGTAACGTCGCAAACAGTCTACGCTTTGATCGTTCCCTGGAAGACCAGTAGTAGTTTCCGATGCACATCTAGAGGTATTCTGTAATCTGTGGACTATCAGAGTCTTGATGAAACACAGAAATTGCACCGGGATTGAATACAACAGTCATCATGCCCACTTTCCTCCATGGGAGTAATGTCGCAAACAGTCTACGCTTTGATCGCTCCCTGGAAGAGTATTAGTAGTTTCCGATGCACATCTGGAGGCATTCTGTAATCTGTGGACTATCAGAGTGTTGATGAAACACAGATATTGCATCGGGATGAATACAACAGTCACCATGCGCTCTTTCCTCCATGGGAGTATTGTCTCAAACAGTCTACGCTTTGATCGTTATCTGGAAGACCAGTAGTAGTTTCCGATGCACATCTGGAGGCATTCTGTAATCTGTGGACCTTCAATGTGTTGATGAAACACAGATATTGCATCGGGATGGAATACAACAGTCACCTTGCATCGGGATTGAATACAACAGTCACCATGCCCACTTTCTTCCATGAGAGTAATGTCGCAAACAGTCTACGCTTTGATCGTTCCCTGGAAGACCAGTAGTAGTTTCCGATGCACATCTGAAGGCATTCTGTAATCTGTGGACTATCAGAGTGTTGATGAAACACAGAAATTGCATCGTGATTGAATACAACAGTCACCATGCGCACTTTCCTCCATGGGAGTAATGTCTCAAACAGTCTACGCTTTGATCGTTCCCTGGAACACCAGTAGTAGTTTCCGATGCACATCTGGCGGCATTCTGTTATCTGTGGACTATCAGAGTCTTGATGAAACACAGAAATTGCATAGGGATTGAATACAACAGTCACCATGCCCACTTTCCTCCATGTGAGTAATGTCGCAAACAGTCTACGCTTTTATCGTTCCCTGGAAGACCAGTAGTAGTTTCCGATGCACATCTGGAGGCATTCTGTAATCTGTGAACTATCTGAGTGTTGATGAAAGACAGAAATCGCATCGGGATTGAATACAACAGTCACCATGTGCATATTCATCCATGGAAGTAATGTCTCAAACAGTCTCCTCTTTGATGGTTCCCTGGAAGACCAGTAGTAGTTTCCGATGCACATCTGGAGGCTTTCTGTAATCTGTGGACCTTCAAAGTGTTGATGAAACACAGAAATTGCATCGGGATGGAATACAACAGTCACCATGCGCACTTTCGTCCATGGGAGTAATGTCTCAAACAGTCTACGCTTTGATGGTTCCCAGGAAGACCAGTAGTAGTTTCCGATGCACATCTGGAGGCATTCTGTAATCTGTGGACAATCAGAGTGTTGATGAAACACAGAATTTGAATCGGGATTGAATACAACAGTCACCATGCGCACTTTCCTCCATGGCTGTAATGTCTCCAACAGTTTACGCTTTGATCGTTCCCTGGATGACCAGTAGTAGTTTCCGATGCACATCTAGAGGCATTCTGTAATCTGTGGACTATCAGAGTGTTGATGAAGCACAGAAATTGCGTCGGGGTTGAATACAACAGTCACCCTGCCCACTTTCCTCCATGGGAGTAACGTCGCAAACAGTCTACGCTTTGATCGTTCCCTGGAAGAGTATTAGTAGTTTCCGATGCACATCTGGAGGCATTCTGTAATCTGTGGACTATCAGAGTCTTGATGAAACACAGAAATTGCACCGGGATTGAATACAACTGTCATCATGCCCACTTTCCTCCATGGGAGTAATGTCGCAAACAGTCTACGCTTTGATCGCTCCCTGGAAGAGTATTAGTAGTTTCCGATGCACATCTGGAGGCATTCTGTAATCTGTGGACTATCAGAGTGTTGATGAAACACAGAAATTGAATCGGGATTGAATACAACAGTCACCATGCGCTCTTTCCTCCATGGGAGTATTGTCTCAAACAGTCTACGCTTTGATCGTTATCTGGAAGACCAGTAGTAGTTTCCGATGCACATCTGGAGGCATTCTGTAATCTGTGGACCTTCAATGTGTTGATGAAACACAGATATTGCATCGGGATGGAATACAACAGTCACCATGCGCACTTTCCTCCATGGGAGTAACGTCGCAAACAGTCTAAGCTTTGATCGTTCCCAGGAAGACCAGTAGTAGTTTCCGATGCACATCTGGAGGCATTCTGTAATCTGTGGACTATCTGAGTGTTGATGAAACACAGAAATTGCATCGGGATCGAATACAACAGTCACTATGTGCACTTTCCTCCATGGGAGTAAAGTCTCAAACGGTCTACGCTTTGATGGTTCCCTGGAAGACCAGCAGTAGTTTCCGATGCACATCTGGAGGCATTCTGTAATCTGTGGACTATCTGAGTGTTGATGAAACACAGAAATTGCATCGGGATCGAATACAACAGTCACTATGTGCACTTTCCTCCATGGGAGTAAAGTCTCAAACGGTCTACGCTTTGATGGTTCCCTGGAAGACCAGTAGTAGTTTCCGATGCACATCTGGAGGCATTCTGTAATATGTGGACTATCAGAGTGTTGATGAAACACAGAAATTGCATCGGGATTGAATACAACAGTCACCATGCGCACATTACACCATGGGTGTAATGTCTCAAATAGTTTAGGCTTTGATTGTTCCCTGGAAGACCAGTAGTAGTTTCCGATGCACATCTGGAGGCATTCTGTAATCTGTGGACTAACAGAGTCTTGATGAAACACAGAAATTGCATCGGGATTGAATACAAAAGTCACCATGCCCACTTTCCTCCAAGGGAGTAATGTCGCAAACAGTCTACGCTTTGATCGTTCCCTGGAAGACCAGTAGAAGTTTCCGAAGCACATCTGGAGGCATTCTGTAATCTGTGAACTATCTGAGTGTTGATGAAACACAGAAATCGCATCGCGATTGAATACAACAGTCACCATGTGCATTTTCATCCATTGGGGTAATGTCTCAAACAGTCTCCGCTTTGATGGTTCCCTGGAAGACCAGTAGTAGTTTCCGATGCACATCTGGAGGCATTCTGTAATCTGTGGACTATCAGAGTCTTGATGAAACACAGAAATTGCATCGGGATTGAATACAACAGTCACCATGCACACTTTCCTCCATGGGAGTAATGTCTCAAACAGTCTACGCTTTGATGGTTCCCAGGAAGACCAGTAGTAGTTTCCGATGCACATCTGGAGGCATTCTGTAATCTGTGGACAATCAGAGTGTTGATGAAACACAGAAACTGAATCGGGATTGAATACAACAGTCACCATGCGCACTTTCCTCCATGGGTGTAATGTCTCAAACAGTTTACGCTTTGATCGTTCCCTGGAAGACCAGTAGTAGTTTCCGATGCACATCTAGAGGCATTCTGTAATCTGTGGACTATCAGAGTGTTGATGAAACACAGAAATTGCATCGGGATTGAATACAACAGTCACCATGCCCACTTTCCTCCTTGTGAGTAACGTCGCAAACAGTCTACGCTTTGATCGTTCCCTGGAAGACCAGTAGTAGTTTCCGATGCACATCTAGAGGCATTCTGTAATCTGTGGACTATCAGAGTGTTGATGAAACACAGAAATTGCATCGGGGTTGAATACAACAGTCACCATGCCCACTTTCCTCCATGGGAGTAATGTCCCAAACAGTCTACGCTTTGATCGTTCCCTCGAAGAGCAGTACGAGTTTCCGATGCACATCTGGAGGCATTCTGTAATCTGTGGACTATCTGAGTGTTGATGAAGCACAGAAATTGCATCGGGATCGAATACAACAGTCACTATGTGCACTTTCCTCCATGGGAGTAAAGTCTCAAACGGTCTACGCTTTGATGGTCCCCTGGAAGACCAGTAGTAGTTTCCGATGCACATCTGGAGGCATTCTGTAATCTGTGGACCTTCAATGTGTTGATGAAACACAGAAATTGCAACGGGATGGAATACAACAGTCACCATGCGCACTTTCCTCCATGGGAGTTATGTCTCAAACTGTTTACGCTTTGATCGTTAACTTGAAGACCAGTAGTAGTTTCCGATGCATATCTGGAGGCATTCTGTAATCTGTGGACCTTCAAAGTGTTGGTGAAACACAGATATTGCATCGTGATTGAATACAACAGTCACCATGCGCACGTTTCTCCAAGGGAGTAAGGTCTCAAACGGTCCACGCTTTGATCGTTCCCTGGAAGACCAGTAGTATATTCCGATTCACATCTGGAGGCATTCTGTAATCTGTGGACTATCAGAGTCTTGATGAAACACAGAAATTGCATCGGGATTGACTACAACAGTCACCATGTGCACTTTCCTCCATGGGAGTAATGTCTCAAACAGTCCACGCTTTGATGGTTCCCAGGAAGACCAGTAGTAGTTTCCGATGCACATCTGGAGGCATTCTGTAATCTGTGGACAATCAGAGTGTTGATGAAACACAGAAATTGTATCGGTATTGAATACAACAGTCACCTTGCGCACTTTCCTCCATGGGTGTAATGTATCAAACAGTTTACGCTTTGATCGTTCCCCGGAAGACCAGTAGTAGTTTCCGATGCACATCTAGAGGCATTCTGTAATCTGTGGACTATCAGAGTGTTGATGAAACACAGAAATTGCATCGGGGTTGAATACAACAGTCACCATGCCCACTTTCCTCCTTGTGAGTAACGTCGCAATCAGTCTACGCTTTGATCGTTCCCTGGAAGACCAGTAGCAGTTTCCGATGCACATCTGGAGGCATTCTGTAATCTGTGGACTATCAGAGTGTTGATGAAACACAGAAATTGCATCGGGGTTGAATACAACAGTCACCATGCCCAATTTCCTCCATGGGAGTAACGTCGCAAACAGTCTACGCTTTGATCGTTCCCTGGAAGATCAGTAGTAGTTTCCGATGCACATCTGGAGGCATTCTGTAATCTGTGGACTATCTGAGTGTTGATGAAACACAGAAATTGCATCGGGATCGTATACAACAGTCACCATGTGCACTTTCCTCCATGGGAGTAAAGTCTCAAACGGTCTACGCTTTGATGGTTCCCTGGAAGACCAGTAGTAGTTTCCGATGCACATCTGGAGGCATTCTGTAATATGTGGACTATCAGAGTGTTGACGAAACACAGAAACTGTATCGGGATTGAATACAACAGTCACCATGCGCACATTACACCATGGGTGTAATGTCTCAAATAGTTTACGCTTTCATCGTTCCCTGGAAGACCAGTAGTAGTTTCCGATGCACATCTGGAGGCATTCTGTAATCTGTGGACTATCAAAGTCTTGATGAAACACAGAAATTGCATCGGAATTGAATACAACAGTCACCATGCCCACTTTCCTCCATGGGAGTAATGTCGCAAACAGACTACGCTTTGATCGTTCCCATGAAGAGCAGTACTAGTTTCCGATGCACATCTGGATTCATTCTGTAATCTGTGGACTATCAGAGTGTTGAAGAAACACAGAAATTGCATCGGGATGGAATACAACAGTCACCATGCGCTTTTTCCTCCATGTGAGTAATGTCTCAAACTGTCTACTATCTGATCGTTCCCTGGAAGACCAGTACTAGTTTCAGATGCACATCTGGAGGCATTCTGTAATCTGTGAACTATCTGAGTGTTGATGAAACACAGAAATCGCATCGCGATTGAATACAACAGTCACCATGTGCATTTTCATCCATGGGGGTAATGTCTCAAACAGTCTCCGCTTTGATGGTTCCCTGGAAGACCAGTAGTAGTTTCCGATGCACATCTGGAGGCATTCTGTAATCTGTGGACTATCAGAGTCTTGATGAAACACAGAAATTGCATCGGGATTAAATACAACAGTCACCATGCACACTTTCCTCCATGGGAGTAATGTCTCAAACAGTCTACGCTTTGATGGTTCCCAGGAAGACCAGTAGTAGTTTCCGATGCACATCTGGAGGCATTCTGTAATCTGTGGACAATCTGAGTGTTGATGAAACACAGAAACTGAATCGGGATTGAATACAACAGTCACCATGCGCACTTTCCTCCATGGGTGTAATGTCTCAAACAGTTTACGCTTTGATCGTTCCCTGGAAGACCAGTAGTAGTTTCCGATGCACATCTAGAGGCATTCTGTAATCTGTGGACTATCAGAGTGTTGATGAAACACAGAAATTGCATCGGGGTTGAATACAACAGTCACCATGCCCACTTTCCTCCTTGTGAGTAACGTCGCAAACAGTCTACGCTTTGATCGTTCCCTGGAAGACCAGTAGTAGTTTCCGATGCACATCTAGAGGCATTCTGTAATCTGTGGACTATCAGAGTGTTGATGAAACACAGTAATTGCATCGGGGTTGAATACAACAGTCACCATGCCCACTTTCCTCCATGGGAGTAACGTCGCAAACAGTCTACGCTTTGATCGTTCCCTGGAAGACCAGTAGTAGTTTCCGATGCACATGTGGAGGCATTCTGTAGTCTGTGGACTATCTGAGTGTTGATGAAACACAGGAATTGCATCGGGATCGTATACAACAGTCACCATGTGCACTTTCCTCCATGGGAGTAAAGTCTCAAACGGTCTACGCTTTGATGGTTCCCTGGAAGACCAGTAGTAGTTTCCGATGCACATCTGGAGGCATTCTGTAATATGTGGACTATCAGAGTGTTGACGAAACACAGAAATTGCATCGGGATTGAATACAACAGTCACCATGCGCACATTACACCATGGGTGTAATGTCTCAAATAGTTTACGCTTTGATCGTTCCGTGGAAGACCAGTAGTAGTTTCCGATGCACATCTGGAGGCATTCTGTAATCTGTGGACTATCAAAGTCTTGATGAAACACGGAAATTTCATCGGAATTGAATACAACAGTCACCATGCCCACTTTCCTCCATAAGAGTAATGTCGCAAACAGTCTACGCTTTGATCGTTCCCTGGAAGAGCAGTACGAGTTTCCGATGCACATCTGGAGGCATTCTGTAAACTGTGGACTATCTGAGTGTTGATGAAGCACAGAAATTGCATCGGGATCGAATACAACAGTCACTATGTGCACTTTCCTCCATGGGAGTAAAGTCTCAAACGGTCTACGCTTTGATGGTTCCCTGGAAGACCAGTAGTAGTTTCCGATGCACATCTGGAGGCATTCTGTAATCTGTGGACCTTCAATGTGTTGATGAAACACAGAAATTGCAACGGGATGGAATACAACAGTCACCATGCGCACTTTCCTCCATGGGAGTTATGTCTCAAACTGTTTACGCTTTGATCGTTAACTTGAAGACCAGTAGTAGTTTCCGATGCATATCTGGAGGCATTCTGTAATCTGTGGACCTTCAAAGTGTTGATGAAACACAGATATTGCATCGTGATTGAATACAACAGTCACCATGCGCACGTTTCTCCAAGGGAGTAAGGTCTCAAACGGTCCACGCTTTGATCGTTCCCTGGAAGACCAGTAGTATATTCCGATGCACATCTGGAGGCATTCTGTAATCTGTGGACTATCAGAGTCTTGATGAAACACAGTAATTGCATCGGGATTGACTACAACAGTCACCATGCGCACTTTCCTCCATGGGAGTAATGTCTCAAACAGTCCACGCTGTGATGGTTCCCAGGAAGACCAGTAGTAGTTTCCGATGCACATCTGGAGGCATTCTGTAATCTGTGGACAATCAGAGTGTTGATGAAACACAGAAATTGTATCGGTATTGAATACAACAGTCACCTTGCGCACTTTCCTCCATGGGTGTAATGTATCAAACAGTTTACGCTTTGATCGTTCCCCGGAAGACCAGTAGTAGTTTCCGATGCACATCTAGAGGCATTCTGTAATCTGTGGACTATCAGAGTGTTGATGAAACACAGAAATTGCATCGGGGTTGAATACAACAGTCACCATGCCCACTTTCCTCCTTGTGAGTAACGTCGCAAACAGTCTACGCTTTGATCGTTCCCTGGAAGACCAGTAGCAGTTTCCGATGCACATCTGGAGGCATTCTGTAATCTGTGGACTATCAGAGTGTTGATGAAACACAGAAATTGCATCGGGGTTGAATACAACAGTCACCATGCCCAATTTCCTCCATGGGAGTAACGTCGCAAACAGTCTTCGCTTTGATCGTTCCCTGGAAGATCAGTAGTAGTTTCCGATGCACATCTGGAGGCATTCTGTAATCTGTGGACTATCTGAGTGTTGATGAAACACAGAAATTGCATCGGGATCGTATACAACAGTCACCATGTGCACTTTCCTCCATGGGAGTAAAGTCTCAAACGGTCTACGCTTTGATGGTTCCCTGGAAGACCAGTAGTAGTTTCCGATGCACATCTGGAGGCATTCTGTAATATGTGGACTATCAGAGTGTTGACGAAACACAGAAACTGTATCGGGATTGAATACAACAGTCACCACGCGCACATTACACCATGGGTGTAATGTCTCAAATAGTTTACGCTTTCATCGTTCCCTGGAAGACCAGTAGTAGTTTTCGATGCACATCTGGAGGCATTCTGTAATCTGTGGACTATCAAAGTCTTGATGAAACACAGAAATTGCATCGGAATTGAATACAACAGTCACCATGCCCACTTTCCTCCATGGGAGTAATGTCGCAAACAGTCTACGCTTTGATCGTTCCCTGGAAGAGCAGTACTAGTTTCCGATGCACATCTGGAGGCATTCTGTAATCTGTGGACTATCAGAGTGTTGAAGAAACACAGAAATTGCATCGGGATGGAATACAACAGTCACCATGCGCTTTTTCCTCCATGTGAGTAATGTCTCAAACTGTCTACTATCTGATCGTTCCCTGGAAGACCAGTAGTAGTTTCCGATTCACATCTGGAGGCATTCTGTAATCTGTGTACCTTCAAAGTGTTAATGAAACACAGAAAATGCATCGGGATTGAATACAACTGTCACCATGCGCACTATCCTCCGTGGGAGTAATGTCTCAAACAGTCTACGCTTTGATCGTTCCCTGGAAGACCAGTAGTAGTTTCCGATGCACATCTGGAGGCATTCTGTAATCTGTGGACTATCAGAGTGTTGATGAAACACAGAAATTGCATCGTCATTGAATACAACAGTCACCATGCGCACTTTCCTCCATGGGAGTAATATCTCAAACAGTCTCAGTCTACGCTTTGATGGTTCCCAGGAAGACCATTAGTAGTTTCCGATGCACATCTGGAGGCATTCTGTAATCTGTGAACAATCTGAGTGTTGATGAAACACAGAAATCGCATCGGGATTGAATACAACAGTCACCATGTGCTTTTTCATCCATGGGGTTCATGTCTCAAACAGTCTACGCTCTGATCGTTCCCTGGAAGACCAGTAGTAGTTTCCGATGCACATCTGGAGGCATTCTGTAATCTGTGGACTATCAGAGTGTTCATGAAACACAGATATTGCATCCGGATTGAATACAACAATCACCATGCGCACTTTCCTCCATGGGAGTAATGTCTCAAACTGTCTACGCTTTGATCGTTAACTTGAAGACCAGTAGTAGTTTCCGATGCATATCTGGAGGCATTCTGTAATCTGTGGACCTTCAAAGTGTTGATGAAACACAGATATTGCATCGTGATTGAATACAACAGTCACCATGCGCACGTTTCTCCAAGGGAGTAAGGTCTCAAACAGTCCACGCTTTGATCGTTCCCTGGAAGACCAGTAGTACATTCCGATGCACATCTGGAGGCATTCTGTAATCTGTGGACTATCAGAGTGTTGATGAAACACAGAAATTGCATCGGGGTTGAATACAACAGTCACCATGCCCACTTTCCTCCATGGGAGTAACGTCGCAAACAGTCTACGCTTTGATCGTTCCCTGGAAGACCAGTAGTAGTTTCCGATGCACATCTGGAGGCATTCTGTAATGTGTGGACTATCAGAGTCTTGATGAAACACAGAAATAGCATCGGGATTGAATACAACAGTCATCATGCCCACTTTCCTCCATGGGAGTAATGTCGCAAACAGTCTACGCTTTGATCGTTCCCTGGAAGAGTATTAGTAGTTTCCGATGCACATCTGGAGGCATTCTGTAATCTGTGGACTATCAGAGTCTTGATGAAACACAGAAATTGCACCGGGATTGAACACTACAGTCATCATGCCCACTTTCCTCCATGAGAGTAATGTCGCAAACAGTCTACGCTTTGATCGCTCCCTGGAAGGGTATTAGTAGTTTCCGATGC
The DNA here is from genome assembly GCF_023897955.1 of Schistocerca gregaria. Classification (NCBI taxonomy): domain Eukaryota; kingdom Metazoa; phylum Arthropoda; class Insecta; order Orthoptera; family Acrididae; genus Schistocerca; species Schistocerca gregaria. Next base: position 17,225,078 of record NC_064929.1, on the reverse strand, counting down.
ACATCTGGAGGCATTCTGTAATCTGTGGACTATCAGAGTGTTGATGAAACACAGAAATTGCATCGGGATTGAATACAACAGTCACCAAGCGCTCTTTCCTCCATGGGAGTATTGTCTCAAACAGTGTACGCTTTGATCGTTATCTGGAAGACCAGTAGTAGTTTCCGATGCACATCTGGAGGCATTCTGTAATCTGTGGACCTTCAATGTGTTGATGAAACACAGATATTGCATCGGGATGGAATACAACAGTCACCATGAGCACTTTCCTCCATGGGAGTAATGTCCCAAACTGTCTACGCTTTGATCGTTCCCTTAAAGACCAGTAGTAGTTTCCGATGCACATCTGGAGGCATTCTGTAATCTGTGTACCTTCAAAGTGTCGACGAAACACAGAAATTGCATCGGGATTGAATACAACAGTCACCATGCGCACTAACCTCCGTGGGAGTAATGTCTCAAACAGTCTACGCTCTGATCGTTCCCTGGAAGACCAGTAGTAGTTTCCGATGCACATCTGGAGGCATTATGTAATCTGTGGACTATCAGAGTGTTGATGAAACACAGAAATTGCATCCGGATTGAATACAACAGTCACCATGCGCACTTTCCTCCATGGGAGTAATGTCTCAAACTGTCTACGCTTTGATCGTTAACTTGAAGACCAGTAGTAGTTTCCGATGCATATCTGGAGGCATTCTGTAATCTGTGGACCTTCAAAGTGTTGATGAAACACAGATATTGCATCGTGATTGAATACAACAGTCACCATGCGCACGTTTCTCCAAGGGAGTAGGGTCTCAAACAGTCCACGTTTTGATCGTTCCCTGGAAGACCAGTAGTACATTCCGATGCACATCTGGAGGCATTCTGTAATCTGTGGACTATCAGAGTCTTGATGAAACACAGAAATTGCATCGGGATTGAATACAACAGTCACCATGCGCACTTTCCTCCATGGGAGTAATGTCTCAAACTGTCTACGATTTGATCGTTAACTTGAAGACCAGTAGTAGTTTCCGATGCATATCTTTAGGCATTCTGTAATCTGTGTACCTTCAAAGTGTCGATGAAACACAGAAATTGCATCGGGATGGAATACAACAGTCACCATGCGCACGTTTCTCGAAGGGAGTAATGTCTCAAACAGTCCACGTTTTGATCGTTCCCTGGAAGACCAGTAGTACATTCCGATGCACATCTGAGGGCATTATGTAATCTGTGGACTATCAGAGTGTTGATGAAAGACAGAAATTGCATCCGGATTGAATACAACAGTCACCATGCGCACTTTCCTCCATGGGAGTAATGTCTCAAACTGTCTACGCTTTGATCGTTCCCTGGAAGACCAGTAGTAGTTTCCGATTCACATCTGGAGGCATTCTGTAATGTGCAGACTATGAGAATGTTGATGAAATCCAGAAATTGCATCGGGATTGAATACAACAGTCACCATGCGCACTTTCCTCCATGGGAGGAATGTCTCAAACAGTCTACGCTTTGATCGTTCCCTGGAAGTCATTATAATAGTTTCCGATGCACATCTGAAGGCATTCTGTAATCTGTGGACAATCAGAGTCTTGATGAAACACAGAAACTGCATCAGGATTGAATACAACAGTCACCATGCGCACATCCCTCCGTGGGTGTAATGTCTCAAACAGTTTACGCTTTTATCGTTCCCTGGAAGACCAGTAGTAGTTTCCGATGCACATCTGGAGGCATTCTGTAATATGTGGACTATCAGAGTGTTGATGAAACACAGAAATTGCATCGGGATTGAATACAACAGTCACCATGCGCACATTACACCATGGGTGTAATGTCTCAAATAGTTTACGCTTTGATCGTTCCGTGGAAGACCAGTAGTAGTTTCCGATGCACATCTGGAGGCATTCCGTAATCTGTGGACTATCAAAGTCTTGATGAAACACAGTAATTTCATCGGAATTGAATACAACAGTCACCATGCCCACTTTCCTCCATGGGAGTAATGTCGCAAACAGTCTACGCTTTGATCGTTCCCTGGAAGAGCAGTACGAGTTTCCGATGCACATCTGGAGGCATCCTGTAATCTGTGGACTATCTGAGTGTTGATGAAGCACAGAAATTGCATCGGGATCGAATACAACAGTCACTATGTGCACTTTCCTCCCTGGGACTAAATTCTCAAACGGTCTACGCTTTGATGGTTCCCTGGAAGACCAGTAGTAGTTTCCGATGCACATCTATAGGCATTCTGTAATCTGTGGACCTTCAATGTGTTGATGAAACACAGAAATTGCAACGGGATGGAATACAACAGTCACCATGCGCACTTTCCTCCATGGGAGTTATGTCTCAAACTGTTTACTCTTTGATCGTTAACTTGAAGACCAGTAGTAGTTTCCGATGCATATCTGGAGGCATTCTGTAATCTGTGGACCTTCAAAGTGTTGATGAAACACAGATATTGCATCGTGATTGAATACAACAGTCACCATGCGCACGTTTCTCCAAGGGAGTAAGGTCTCAAACGGTCCACGCTTTGATCGTTCCCTGGAAGACCAGTAGTATAGTCCGATGCACATCTGGAGGCATTCTGTAATCTGTGGACTATCAGAGTCTTGATGAAACACAGAAATTGCATCGGGATTGACTACAACAGTCACCATGCGCACTTTCCTCCATGGGAGTAATGTCTCAAACAGTCCACGCTTTGATGGTTCCCAGGAAGACCAGTAGTAGTTTCCGATGCACATCTGGAGGCATTCTGTAAGCTGTGGACAATCAGAGTGTTGATGAAACACAGAAATTGTATCGGTATTGAATACAACAGTCACCTTGCGCACTTTCCTCCATGGGTGTAATGTATCAAACAGTTTACGCTTTGATCGTTCCCCGGAAGACCAGTAGTAGTTTCCGATGCACATCTAGAGGCATTCTGTAATCTGTGGACTATCAGAGTGTTGATGAAACACAGAAATGCATCGGGGTTGAATACAACAGTCACCATGCCCACTTTCCTCCTTGTGAGTAACGTCGCAACCAGTCTACGCTTTGATCGTTCCCTGGAAGACCAGTAGTAGTTTCCGATGCACATCTGGAGGCATTCTGTAATCTGTGGACTATCAGAGTGTTGATGAAACACAGAAATTGCATCGGGATGGAATACAACAGTCACCATGCGCACTATCCTCCGTGGGAGTAATGTCTCAAACAGTCTACGCTCTGATCGTTCCCTGGAAGACCAGTAGTAGTTTCCGATGCACATCTGAGGGCATTATGTAATCTGTGGACTATCAGAGTGTTGATGAAAGACAGAAATTGCATCCGGATTGAATACAACAGTCACCATGCGCACTTTCCTCCATGGGAGTAATGTCTCAAACTGTCTACGCTTTGATCGTTAATTTGAAGACCAGTAGTAGTTTCCGATGCATATCTGGAGGCATTCTGTAATCTGTGGACCTTCAAAGTGTTGATGAAACACAGATATTGCATCGTGATTGAATACAACAGTCACCATGCGCACGTTTCTCCAAGGGAGTAAGGTCTCAAACAGTCCACGTTTTGATCGTTCCCTGGAAGACCAGTAGTACATTCCGATGCACATCTGGAGGCATTCTGTAATCTGTGGACTATCAGAGTCTTGATGAAACACAGAAATTGCATCGGGATTGAATACAACAGTCACCATGCGCACTTTCCTCCATGGGAGTAATGTCTCAAACTGTCTACGCTTTGATCGTTAACTTGAAGACCAGTAGTAGTTTCCGATGCATATCTGGAGGCATTCTGTAATCTGTGTACCTTCAAAGTGTCGATGAAACACAGTAATTGCATCGGGATGGAATACAACAGTCACCATGCGCACTATCCTCCGTGGGAGTAATGTCTCAAACAGTCTACGCTCTGATCGTTCCCTGGAAGACCAGTAGTAGTTTCCGATGCACATCTGAGGGCATTATGTAATCTGTGGACTATCAGAGTGTTGATGAAAGACAGAAATTGCATCCGGATTGAATACTACAGTAACCATACGCACTTTCCTCCATGGGAGTAATGTCTCAAACTGTCTACGCTTTGATCGTTCCCTGGAAGACCAGTAGTAGTTTCCGATTCACATCTGGAGGCATTCTGTAATGTGCAGACTATGAGAATGTTGATGAAATCCAGAAATTGCATCGGGATTGAATACAACAGTCACCATGCGCACTTTCCTCCATGGGAGGAATGTCTCAAACAGTCTACGCTTTGATCGTTCCCTGGAAGTCATTATAATAGTTTCCGATGCACATCTGAAGGCATTCTGTAATCTGTGGACAATCAGAGTCTTGATGAAACACAGAAACTGCATCAGGATTGAATACAACAGTCACCATGCGCACATCCCTCCGTGGGTGTAATGTCTCAAACAGTTTACGCTTTTATCGTTCCCTGGAAGACCAGTAGTAGTTTCCGATGCACATCTGGAGGCATTCTGTAATCTGTGGACTATCAGAGTGTTGATGAAACACAGAAATTGCATCGGGATTGAATACAACAGTCACCATGCGCACATTACACCATGGGTGTAATGTCTCAAATAGTTTACGCTTTGATCGTTCCGTGGAAGACCAGTAGTAGTTTCCGATGCACATCTGGAGGCATTCCGTAATCTGTGGACTATCAAAGTCTTGATGAAACACAGAAATTTCATCGGAATTGAATACAACAGTCACCATGCCCACTTTCCTCCATGGGAGTAATGTCGCAAACAGTCTACGCTTTGATCGTTCCCTGGAAGAGCAATACGAGTTTCCGATGCACATCTGGAGGCATCCTGTAATCTGTGGACTATCTGAGTGTTGATGAAGCACAGAAATTGCATCGGGATCGAATACAACAGTCACTATGTGCACTTTCCTCCATGGGAGTAAAGTCTCAAACGGTCTACGCTTTGATGGTTCCCTGGAAGACCAGTAGTAGTTTCCGATGCACATCTATAGGCATTCTGTAATCTGTGGACCTTCAATGTGTTGATGAAACACAGAAATTGCAACGGGATGGAATACAACAGTCACCATGCGCACTTTCCTCCATGGGAGTTATGTCTCAAACTGTTTACGCTTTGATCGTTAACTTGAAGACCAGTAGTAGTTTCCGATGCATATCTGGAGGCATTTTGTAATCTGTGGACCTTCAAAGTGTTGATGAAACACAGATATTGCATCGTGATTGAATACAACAGTCACCATGCGCACGTTTCTCCAAGGGAGTAAGGTCTCAAACGGTCCACGCTTTGATCGTTCCCTGGAAGACCAGTAGTATATTCCGATGCACATCTGGAGGCATTCTGTAATCTGTGAACTATCAGAGTCTTGATGAAACACAGAAATTGCATCGGGATTGACTACAACAGTCACCATGCGCACTTTCCTCCATGGGAGTAATGTCTCAAACAGTCCACGCTTTGATGGTACCCAGGAAGACCAGTAGTAGTTTCCGATGCACATCTGAGGGCATTATGTAATCTGTGGACTATCAGAGTGTTGATGAAAGAGAGAAATTGCATCCGGATTGAATACAACAGTCACCATGCGCACTTTCCTCCATGGGAGTAATGTCTCAAACTGTCTACGCTTTGATCGTTAACTTGAAGACCAGTAGTAGTTTCCGATGCATATCAGGAGGCATTCTGTAATCTGTGGACCTTCAAAGTGTTGATGAAACACAGATATTGCATCGTGATTGAATACAACAGTCACCATGCGCACGTTTCTCCAAGGGAGTAAGGTCTCAAACAGTCCACGTTTTGATCGTTCCCTGGAAGACCAGTAGTACATTCCGATGCACAGCTGGAGGCATTCTGTAATCTGTGGACTATCAGAGTCTTGATGAAACACAGAAATTGCATCGGGATTGAATACAACAGTCACCATGCGCACTTTCCTCCATGGGAGTAATGTCTCAAACTGTCTACGCTTTGATCGTTAACTTGAAGACCAGTAGTAGTTTCCGATGCATATCTGGAGGCATTCTGTAATCTGTGTACCTTCAAAGTGTCGATGAAACACAGAAATTGCATCGGGATGGAATACAACAGTCACCATGCGCACTATCCTCCGTGGGAGTAATGTCTCAAACAGTCTACGCTCTGATCGTTCCCTGGAAGACCAGTAGTAGTTTCCGATGCACATCTGAGGGCATTATGTAATCTGTGGACTATCAGAGTGTTGATGAAAGACAGAAATTGCATCCGGATTGAATACAACAGTCACCATGCGCACTTTCCTCCATGGGAGTAATGTCTCAAACTGTCTACGCTTTGATCGTTCCCTGGAAGACCAGTAGTAGTTTCCGATTCACATCTGGAGGCATTCTGTAATGTGCAGACTATGCGAATGTTGATGAAATCCAGAAATTGCATCGGGATTGAATACAACAGTCACCATGCGCACTTTCCTCCATGGGAGGAATGTCTCAAACAGTCTACGCTTTGATCGTTCCCTGGAAGCCACTATAATAGTTTCCGATGCACATCTGAAGGCATTCTGCAATCTGTGGACAATCAGAGTCTTGATGAAACACAGAAGCTGCATCAGGATTGAATACAACAGTCACCATGCGCACATCCCTCCGTGGGTGTAATGTCTCAAACAGTTACGCTTTTATCGTTCCCTGGAAGACCAGTAGTAGTTTCCGATGCACATCTGGAGGCATTCTGTAATCTGTGGACTATCAGAGTGTTGATGAAACACAGAAATTGCATCGGGATTAAATACAACAGTCACCATGCCCACATACCTCCATGGGAGTATTTCGCTAACAGTCTACGCTTTGATGGTTCCCTGGAAGACCAGTAGTAGTTTCCGAATCTCATCTGGAGGCATTCTGTAATCTGTGGACTATCAGACTGGTGATGAAACACAGAAATTGCATCGGGATTGAATACGACAGTCACGATGCGCACTTTCCTAAATGGGAGTATTGTCTCATACTGTCTACGCTTTGATCGTTCCCTGGAAGACCAGTAGTAGTTTCCGATGCACATCTGGAGGCATTCTGTAATCTGTGGACCTTCAATGTGTTGATGAAAGACAGAAATTGCATCGGGATGGAATACAACTGTCACCATGCGCACTTTCCTCCATGGGAGTAATGTCTCAAACAGTCTACGCTTTGATCGTTCCCTGGAAGACCACTAGTAGTGTCCGATGCACATCTGGAGGCATTCTGTAATCTGTGGACTATCAGAGTGTTGATGAAACACAGAAATTGCATCGTGATTGAATTCAACAGTCACCATGCGCACTTTCCTCCATGGGAGTAATATCTCAAACAGTCTACGCTTTGATGGTTCCCAGGAAGACCAGTAGTAGTTTCCGATGCACAATTGGAGGCATTCTGTAATCTGTGAACTATCTGAGTGTTGATGAAGCACAGAAATCGCATCGGGATTGAATACAACAGTCACCATGTGCTTTTTCATCCATGGGGTTAATGTCTCAAACAGTCTACGCTCTGATCGTTCCCTGGAAGACCAGTAGTAGTTTCCGATGCACATCTGGAGTCATTCTGTAATGTGTGGACTATCAGAGTCTTGATGAAACACAGAAATAGCATCGGGATTGAATACAACAGTCATCACGCCCACTTTCCTCCATGGGAGTAATGTCGCAAACAGTCTACGCTTTGATCGCTCCCTGGAAGGGTATTAGTAGTTTCCGATGCACATCTGGAGGCATTCTGTAATCTGTGGACTATCAGAGTGTTGATGAAACACAGAAATTGCATCGGGATTGAATACAACAGTCACCAAGCGCTCTTTCCTTCATGGGAGTATTGTCTCAAACAGTCTACGCTTTGATCGTTATCTGGAAGACCAGTAGTAGTTTCCGATGCACATCTGGAGGCATTATGTAATCTGTGGACTATCAGAGTGTTGATGAAACACAGAAATTGCATCCGGATTGAATACAACAGTCACCATGCGCACTTTCCTCCATGGGAGTAATGTCTCAAACTGTCTACGCTTTGATCGTTAACTTGAAGACCAGTAGTAGTTTCCGATGCATATCTGGAGGCATTCTGTAATCTGTGGACCTTCAAAGTGTTGATGAAACACAGATATTGCATCGTGATTGAATACAACAGTCACCATGCGCACGTTTCTCCAAGGGAGTAAGGTCTCAAACAGTCCACGTTTTGATCGTTCCCTGGAAGACCAGTAGTACATTCCGATGCACATCTGGAGGCATTCTGTAATCTGTGGACTATCAGAGTCTTGATGAAACACAGAAATTGCATCGGGATTGAATACAACAGTCACCATGCGCACTTTCCTCCATGGGAGTAATGTCTCAAACAGTCTACGCTTTGATGGTTCCCAGGAAGACCAGTAGTAGTTTCCGATGCACATCTGGAGGCATTCCGTAATCTGTGGACAATCTGAGTGTTGATGAAACACAGAAATTGAATCGGGATTGCATACAACAGTCACCATGCGCACTTGAAGACCAGTAGTAGTTTCCGATGCACATCTGGAGGCATTCTGTAATCTGTGTACCTTCAAAGTGTCGATGAAACACAGTAATTGCATCGGGATGGAATACAACAGTCACCATGCGCACTATCCTCCGTGGGAGTAATGTCTCAAACAGTCTACGCTCTGATCGTTCCCTGGAAGACCAGTAGTAGTTTCCGATGCACATCTGGAGGCATTCTGTAATCTGTGTACCTTCAAAGTGTCGATGAAACACAGTAATTGCATCGGGATGGAATTCAACAGTCACCATGCGTACTATCCTCCGTGGGAGTAATGTCTCAAACAGTCTACGCTCTGATCGTTCCCTGGAAGACCAGTAGTAGTTTCCGATGCACATCTGGAGGCATTCTGTAATCTGTGTACCTTCAAAGTGTCGATGAAACACAGAAATTGCATCGGGATTGAATACAACAGTCACCATGCGCACTAACCTCCGTGGGAGTAATGTCTCAAACAGTCTACGCTCTGATCGTTCCCTGGAAGACCAGTAGTAGTTTCCGATGCACATCTGGAGGCATTATGTAATCTGTGGACTATCAGAGTGTTGATGAAACACAGAAATTGCATCCGGATTGAATACAACAGTCACCATGCGCACTTTCCTCCATGGGAGTAATGTCTCAAACTGTCTACGCTTTGATCGTTAACTTGAAGACCAGTAGTAGTTTCCGATGCATATCTGGAGGCATTCTGTAATCTGTGGACCTTCAAAGTGTTGATGAAACACAGATATTGCATCGTGATTGAATACAACAGTCACCATGCGCACGTTTCTCCAAGGGAGTACGGTCTCAAACAGTCCACGCTTTGATCGTTCCCTGGAAGACCAGTAGTACATTCCGATGCACATCTGGAGGCATTCTGTAATCTGTGGACTATCAGAGTCTTGATGAAACACAGAAATTACATCGGGATTGAATACAACAGTCACCATGCGCACTTTCCTCCATGGGAGTAATGTCTCAAACAGTCTACGCTTTGATGGTTCCCAGGAAGAAAAGTAGTAGTTTCCGATGCACATCTGGAGGCATTCTGTAATCTGTGGACAATCTGAGTGTTGATGAACCACAGAAATTGAATCGGGATTGAATACAACAGTCACCATGCGCACTTTCCTCCATGGGAGTAATGTCTCAAACTGTCTACGCTTTGATCGTTCCCTGGAAGACCAGTAGTAGTTTCCGATTCACATCTGGAGGCTTTCTGTAATGTGCAGACTATGAGAATGTTGATGAAACCCAGTAATTGCATCGGGATTGAATACAACAGTCACCATGCGCACTTTCCTCCATGGGAGGAATGTCTCAAACAGTCTACGCTTTGATCGTTCCCTGGAAGTCATTATAATAGTTTCCGATGCACATCTGAAGGCATTCTGTAATCTGTGGACAATCAGAGTCTTGATGAAACACAGAAATTGCATCAGGATTGAATACAACAGTCACCATGCGCACATCCCTCCGTGGGTGTAATGTCTCAAACAGTTTACGCTTTTATCGTTCCCTGGAAGACCAGTAGTAGTTTCCGATGCACATCAGGAGGCATTCTGTAATCTGTGGACTATCAGAGTGTTGATGAAACACAGATATTGCATCGGGATTAAATACAACAGTCACCATGCCCACATACCTCCATGGGAGTATTTCGCAAACAGTCTACGCTTTGATCGTTCCCTGGAAGACCAGTAGTAGTTTCCGATGCACATCTGGAGGCATTCTGTAATCTGTGGACAATCGGAGTGTTAATGAAACACAGAAATTGCATCAGGATTGAATGCAACAGTCACCATGCGCACTTTCCTCCATGGGAGTAATGTCTCAAACAGTCTACGCTTTGATGGTTCCCTGGAAGACCAGTAGTAGTTTCCGAATCTCATCTGGAGGCATTCTGTAATCTGTGGACTATCAGACTGGTGATGAAACACAGAAATTGCATCTTGATTGAATACGACAGTCACGATGCGCACTTTCCTAAATGGGAGTATTGTCTCATACTGTCTACGCTTTGATCGTTCCCTGGAAGACCAGTAGTAGTTTCCGATGCACATCTGGAGGCATTCTGTAATCTGTGGACCTTCAATGTGTTGATGAAAGACAGAAATAGCATCGGGATGGAATACAACTGTCACCATGCGCACTTTCCTCCATGGGAGTAATGTTCCAAACAGTCTACGCTTTGTTCGTGAAGTGGAAGACCAGTAGTAGTTTCCGATGCACATCTGGAGGCATTCTGTAATCTGTGGACCATCAGAGTCTTGATGAAACACAGAAATTGCATCATGATTGAATACAACAGTCACCATGCGCACTTTTCTCCATGGGTGTAATGTCTCAAACAGTTTGCGCTTTGATCGTTCCCTGGAAGACCAGTAGTAGTTTCCGATGCACATCTAGAGGCATTCTTTAATCTGTGGACTATCAGAGTGTTGATGAAACACAGATATTGCATCGGGGTTGAATACAACAGTCACCATGCCCACTTTCCTCAATGGAAGTAATGTAGCAAACAGTCTTCGCTTTGATCGATCCCTGGATGACCAGTAGTAGTTTCCGATGCACATCTGGAGCATTCTGCATTCTCTGGACTATCTGAGTGTTTATGAAACACAGAAATTACATCGGGATTGAATACAACAGTCACCATGTGCACTTTCCTCCATGGGAGTAATGTCTCAAACATTCTACGCTTTGATGGTTCCCTGGAAGACCAGTACTAGTTTCCGATTCACATCTGGAGGCATTCTGTAATGTGTGGACTATCAGAGTGTTGATGGAACACAGAAATTGCATCGGGATTGAATACAACAGTCACCATGCCCTCTTTCCTCCATGGGAGTAATGTCGAAAACAGTCTACGCTTTGATCGTTCCCTGGAAGACCAGTAGTAGTTTCCGATGCACATCTGGAGGCATTCTGTAATCTGTGGACTATCAGAGTGTTGATGAAACACAGAAATTGCATCGGGGTTGAATACAACACTCACCATGCGCACTTTCCTCCATGCGAGTAGTGTCTCAAACAGTCTACGCTTTGATCGTTCCCTAGAAGACCAGTAGTAGTTTCCGATGCACATCTGATGGCATTCTGTAATCTGTGGACTGTCAGAGTGTTGATGAAACACAGAAATTGCATCGGGATTGAATACAACAGTCATCATGCGCACTTTCCCCCATGGGAGTAATGTCTCAAACAGTCTACGCTTTGATCGTTCCCTTGAAGACCAGTAGTTGTTTCCGATGCACATCTGGAGGCATTCTGTAAACTGTGAACTACCTGAGTGTTGATGAAACACAGAAATTGCATCGGGATTGAATACAACAATCATCATGCGCACTTTCCCCCATATGAGTAATGTCTCAAACAGTCTACGCTTTGATCGTTCCCTGGAAGACCAGTATTGGTTTCCGATGCACATCTGGAGATTCTGTAATCTGTGGACTATCAGAGTGTTGATAAAACCAAAATTGCATCGGGATTGAATACAACAGTCACCATGCGCACTTTCCTCCATGGGAGTAATGTCTCAAACTGTCTACGCTTTGATCGTTCCCTTGAAGACCAGTAGTAGTTTCCGATGCACATCAGGAGGCATTCTGTAATCTGTGTACCTTCAAAGTATTGATGAAACACAGAAATTGCATCGGGATTGAATACAATAGTCACCATGCGCACTATCCTCCATGTGAGTAATGTCTCAAACAGTCTACGCTTTGATCGTTCCCTGGAACACCAGTAGTAGTTTCCAATGCAGATCTTGAGGCATTCTGTAATCTGTGGACTATCAGAGTGTTGATGAAACACAGAAATTGCATCGGGATTGAATACAACAGTCATCATTCGCACTTTCCGCCATGGGAGTAATGTCTCAAACCGTCTACGCTTTGATCGTTCCCTGGAAGACCAGTAGTAGTTTCCGATGCACATCTGGAGGCATTCTGTAATCTGTGGACTATCAGGGTCTTGATAAAACCAAAATTGCATCGGGAATGAATACAACACTCTCCATGCGCACTTTCCCCCATGCGAGTAGTGTCTCAAACAGTCTACGCTTTGATCGTTCCCTAGAAGACCAGTAGTAGTTTCCGATGCACATCTGATGGCATTCTGTAATCTGTTGACTATCAGAGTGTTGATGAAACACAGAAATTGCATCGGGATTGAATACAACAGTCATCATGCGCACTTTCCCCCATGGGAGTAATGTCTCAAACAGTCTACGCTTTGATCGTTCCCTGGAAGACCAGTATTGGTTTCCGATGCACATCTGGAGATTCTGTAATCTGTGGACTATCAGAGTGTTGATAAAACCAAAATTGCATCGGGATTGAATACAACAGTCACCATGCGCACTTTCCTCCATGGGAGTAATGTCTCAAACTGTCTACGCTTTGATCGTTCCCTTGAAGACCAGTAGTAGTTTCCGATGCACATCAGGAGGCATTCTGTAATCTGTGTACCTTCAAAGTATTGATGAAACACAGAAATTGCATCGGGATTGAATACAATAGTCACCATGCGCACTATCCTCCATGTGAGTAATGTCTGAAACAGTCTACGCTTTGATCGTTCCCTGGAACACCAGTAGTAGTTTCCAATGCAGATCTTGAGGCATTCTGTAATCTGTGGACTATCAGAGTGTTGATGAAACACAGAAATTGCATCGGGATTGAATACAACAGTCATCATTCGCACTTTCCGCCATGGGAGTAATATCTCAAATAGTCTACGCTTTGATCGTTCCCTAGAAGACAAGTAGTAGTTTCCGATGCACATCTGGAGGCATTCTGTAATCTGTGGACTATCAGAGTGTTGATGAAACCAAAATTGCATCGGGATTGAATACAACAGTCACCATGCGCACTTTCATCCATGGGAGTAATGTCTCAAAGAGTTTACGCTTTGATCGTTCCCTGGAAGACCAGTAGTAGTTTCCGATGCACATCTGGAGGCATTCTGTAATCTGTGGACTATCAGAGTGTTGATGAAACACAGAAATTGCATCGGGATTGAATACTACAGTCATCATTCGCACTTTCCGCCATGGGAGTAATGTCTCAAACAGTCTACGCTTTGATCGTTCCCTGGAAGACCAGTAGTATTTTCCGATGCACATCTGGAGGCATTCTGTAATCTGTGGACTATCAGGGTCTTGATAAAACCAAAATTGGATCGGGATTGAATACAACAGTCACCATGCGAACTTTCCTCCATGGGAGTAATATCTCAAATAGTCTACGCTTTGATCGTTCCCTAGCAGACAAGTAGTAGTTTCCGTTGCACAAATGGAGGCATTCTGTAATCTGTGGACTATCAGAGTGTAGTTGAAACCAAAATTGCATCGGGATTGAATACAACAGTCACCATGCGCACATTCCTCCATGGGAGTAATGTCTCAAACAGTCTACGCTTTGATCGTTTACTGGAAAACCAGTAGTAGTTTCCGATGCAAATCTGGACGCATTCTGTAATCTGTGTACTATCAGAGTGTTAATGAAACACAGAAATTGAATCGGGATTGAATACAACAGTCACCATGGGCACTTTCATCCATGAGAGTAATGTCTCAAACAGTCTACGCTTTTATCGTTTCCAGGAAGACCAGTAGTAGTTTCCGATGCACATCTGGAGGCATTCTGTAATCTGTGGACTATCAGAGTGTTGATGAAACACAGAAACTGCATTGTGATTGAATACAACAGTCACCATGCGCACTTTCCTCCATTGGTGTAAAGTCTCAAACAGTTTACGGGTTGATCGTTACCTGGAAGACCAGTAGCAGTTTCCGATGCACATCTGGAGTCATTCTGTAATCTGTGGACTATCAGAGTGTTGATGAAACACAGAAATTGCATCGGGGTTGAATACAACAGTCACCATGCCCACTTTCCTCCATGGGAGTAATGTCGCAAACAGTCTACGCTTTCATCGTTTCCAGGAAGACCAGTAGTAGTTTCCGATGCACATCTGGAGGCATTCTGTAATCTGTGGACTATCAGAGTGTTGATGAAACAGAGAAATTGCATCGGGATTGAATACAACAGTCACCATGCGCAATTTCCTCCATGGGAGTAATGTTTTAAACTGTCTACGCTTTAATCGTTCCCTGGAAGACCAGTAGTAGTTTCCGATGCACATCTGGAGGCATTCTGTAATCTGTGGACCTTAAAAGTGTTGAAGAAACACAGAAATTGCATCGGGATTGAATACAACAGTCACCATACGCACTTTCCTCCATGTGAGTAATAACTCAGTCAGTCTACGATTTGATCGTTCCCTGGAAGACCAGTAGTAGTTTCCGATGCACATCTGGAGGCATTCTGTATTCTGTGGATTATCAGAGTGTTGATGAAACACCGAAATTGCATCGGGATTGAATACAACAGTCACCATGCGCAGTTACCTCCATGGGAGTAATGTCTGAAACAGTCGACGCTTTGATCGTTCCCTGGAAGACCAGTAGTAGTTTCCGATGCAAATCGACGCATTCTGTAATCTGTGGAATATCAGAGTGTTAATGAAACACAGATATTTAATCGGGATTGAATACAACAGACACCATGCGCACTTTCCTCCATGAGAGTAATGTCTCATACAGTCTACGCTTTTATCGTTTCCAGGAAGACCAGTAGTAGTTTCCGATGCACATCTGGAGGCATTCTGTAATCTGTAGACTATCAGAGTGTTTATGAAACACAGAAACTGCATCGGGATTGAAAACAACAGTCACCATGCGCACTTTCCTCCATGGGAGTAATGTCTCAAACAGTCTACGCTTTGATCGTTCCCTGGAAGTCATTAAAATAGTTTCCTATGGACATCTGGAGGCATTCTGTAATCTGTGGACTATCAGATTCTTGATGAGACACAGAAATTGCATCGGGATTGATTACAACAGTCCCCATGCCCACTTTCCTCCATGGGAGTAATGTCGCACACAGTCTACGATTTGATCGTTCCCTGGAAGACCAGTAGTAGTTTCCGATGCACATCTGGCGGCATTCTGTAATCTGTGGACTATCTGAATGTTGATGAAACACAGAAATTGCATCCAGATTGAATACAAGCGTCACCATGTGTACTTTCCTCCATGGGAGTAATGTCTCAAACAGTCTACGCATTGATGGTTCACTGAAGACCAGTAGTAGTTTCCGATGCACATCTGGAGGCATTCTGTAATCTGTGGACCTTCAAAGTGTTGATGAAACACACAAATTGCATCGGGATGGAATACAACAGTCACCATGCGCACTTTCCTCCATGGGAGTAATGTCGCAAACTGTCTACGCTTTGATCGTTCCCTGGAAGACCAGTTGTAGTTTCCGATGCACATCTGGAGGCATTCTGTAATCTGTGGACCATAAGAGTCTTGATGAAACACAGAAATTGCATCGGGGTTGAATACAACACTCACCATGCGCACTTTCCTCCATGGGTGTAATGTCTCAAACAGTTTGCGCTTTGATCGTTCCCTGGAAGACCAGTAGTAGTTTCCGATGCACATCTAGAGGCATTCTTTAATCTGTGGACTATCAGAGTGTTGATGAAACACAGATATTGCATCGGGGTTGAATACAACAGTCACCATGCCCACATTCCTCTATGGAAGTAATGTAGTAAACAGTCTTCGCTTTGATCGATCCCTGGATGACCAGTAGTAGTTTCCGATGGACATCTGGAGCATTCTGCAATCTCTGGACTATCTGAGTGTTTATGAAACATAGAAATTACATCGGGATTGAATACAACAGTCACCATGTGCACTTTCCTCCATGGGAGTAATGTCTCAAATAGTCTACGCTTTGATGGTTCCCTGGAAGACCAGTAGTAGTTTCCGATTCACATCTGGAGGCATTCTGTAATGTGTGGACTATCAGAGTGTTGATGAAACACAGAAATTGCATCGGGATTGAATACAACAGTCACCATGCCCACTTTCCTCCATGGGAGTAATGTCGAAAACAGTCTACGCTTTGATCGTTCCCTGGAAGACCAGTAGTAGTTTCCGATGCACATCTGGAGGCATTCTGTAATCTGTGGACTATCAGAGTGTTGATGAAACACAGAAATTGCATCGGGATTGAATACAACACTCACCATGCGCACTTTCCTCCATGCGAGTAGTGTCTCAAACAGTCTACGCTTTGATCGTTCCCTGGAAGACCAGTAGTAGTTTCCGATGCACATCTGATGGCATTCTGTAATCTGTGGACTATCAGAGTGTTGATGAAGCACAGAAATTGCATCGGGATTGAATACAACAGTCATAATCCGCACTTTCCGCCATGGGAGTAATGTCTCAAACAGTCTACGCTTTGATCGTTCCCTGGAAGACCAGTAGTAGTTTCCGATGCACATCTGGAGGCATTCTGTAATCTGTGGACTATCAGAGTGTTGATAAAACCAAAATTGCATCGGGATTGAATACAATAGTCACCATGCGCACATTCCTCCATGGGAGTAATGTCTCAAACAGTCTACGCTTTGATCGTTCCCTTGAAGACCAGTAGTAGTTTCCGATGCACATCAGGAGGCATTCTGTAATCTGTGTACCTTCAAACTATTGATGAAACGCAGAAATTGCATCGGGATTGAATACAACAGTCACCATGTGCACTTTCCTCCATGGGAGTAATGTCTCAAACATTCTACGCTTTGATGGTTCCCTGGAAGACCAGTAGTAGTTTCCGATTCACATCTGGAGGCATTCTGTAATGTGTGGACTATCAGAGTGTTGATGAAACACAGAAATTACATCGGGATTGAATACAACAGTCACAATGCCCACTTTCCTCCATGGGAGTAATTTCGAAAACAGTCTACGCTTTGATCGTTCCCTGGAAGACCAGTAGTAGTTTCCGATGCACATCTGGAGGCATTCTGTAATCTGTGGACTATCAGAGTGTTGATGAAACACAGAAATTGCATCGGGATTGAATACAACAGTCACCATGCGCTCTTTCCTCCATGGGAGTATTGTCTCAAACAGTCTACGCTTTGATCGTTATCTGGAAGACCAGTAGTAGTTTCCGATGCACATCTGGAAGCATTCTGTAATCTGTGGACTATCAGAGTGTTGATGAAACACAGAAATTGCATCGGGATTGAATACAACAGTCACCATGCCCACTTTCCTCCATGGGAGTAATGTCGCAAACTGTCTACGCTTTGATCGTTCCCTGGAAGACCAGTAGTAGTTTCCGATGCACATCTGGAGTCATCGTGTAATCTGTGGACCTTGCAAGTGTTGATGAAACACAGAAATTTCATCGGGATGGAATACAACAGTCACCATGCCCACTTTCCTCCATGGGAGTATTGTCGCAAACAGTCTACGCTTTGATCGTTCCCTGGAATACCAGTAGTAGTTTCCGATGCACATCTGGAGGCATTCTGTAATCTGTGGACTATCAGAGTGTTGATAAAACACAGAAATTGCATCGGGATTGAATACAACATTCACCATGCGCACTTCCCTCCATGGGAGTAATGTCTCAAACCGTCTACGATTTGATCGTTACCTGGAAGACCAGTAGTAGTTTCCGATGCAAATCTGGAGGCATTCTGCAATCTGTGGACTATCAGAGTGTTGATGAAACACAGAAATTGCATCGGGATTGAATACAACAGTCACCATGCGCACTTTCCTCCATGAGAGTAATGTCTCAAACAGTCTACGCTTTTATCGTTTCCAGGAAGACCAGTAGTAGTTTCCGATGCACATCTGGAGGCATTCTGTAATCTGTGGACTATCAGAGTGTTGATGAAACAGATAAATTGCATCGGGATTGAATACAACAGTCACCATGCACACTTCCCTCCATTGGTGTAAAGTCTCAAACAGTTTACGGTTTCATCGTTACCTGGAAGACCAGTAGCAGTTTCCGATGCACGTCTGGAGGCATTCTGTAATCTGTGGACTATCAGAGTGTTGATGAAACACAGAAATTGCATCGGGGTTGAATACAACAGTCACCATGCCCACTTTCCTCCATGGGAGTATTGTCGCAAACAGTCTACGCTTTGATCGTTCCCTGGAAGACCAGTAGTAGTTTCCGATGCACATCTGGAGGCATTCTGTAATCTGTGGACTATCTGAGTCTTGATGAAACACAGAAATTGCAACGGGATTGAATACAACAGTCACCATGCGCACTTTCCTCCATGGATGTAATGTCTCAAACAGTTTACGCTTTGATCGTTCCCTGGAAGAGCAGTAGCAGTTTCCGATGCACATCTGGAGGCATTCTGTAATCTGTGGACTATCAGGTGTTGATGAAACACAGAAATTGCATCGGGATTGAATACAATAGTCACCATGGCCACTTTCCACCATGGGAATAATGTCGCAAGCTGTCTACGCTTTGATCGTTTCCTGGAAGACCAGTAGTAGTATCCGATGCACATCTAGAGTCATCCTGTAATCTGTTGACCTTCAAAGTGTTGATGAAACACAGAACTGCATCGGGATGGAATACAACAGTCACCATGCGCACTTTCCTCCATGGGAGAAATGTCTCAAACAGTCTACGCTTTGATCGTTCCCAGGAAGACCAGTAGTAGTTTCCGATGCACATCTGGAGTCATTCTGTAATCTGTGGACTATCAGAGTCTTGATGAAACACAGATATTGCATCGGGATTGAATACAACAGTCACCATGCGCAATTTCCTCCATGGGAGTAATTTTTTAATCTGTCTACGCTTTGATCGTTCCCTGGAAGACCAGTAGTAGTTTCCGATGCACATCTGGAGGCATTCTGTAATCTGTGGACCTTAAAAGTGTTGATGAAACACAGAAATTGCATCGGGATTGAATACAACGGTCACCATACGCACTTTCCTCCATGTGAGTAATAACTCAATCAGTCTACGATTTGATCGACCCCTGGAAGACCAGTAGTAGTTTCCGATGCACATCTGGAGGCATTCTGTATTCTGTGGATTATCAGAGTGTTGATGAAACACCGAAATTGCATCGGGATTGAATACAACAGTCACCATGCGCAGTTACCTCCATGGGAGTAATGTCTCAAACAGTCGACGCTTTGATCGTTCCCTGGAACACCAGTAGTAGTTTCCGATGCAAATCGACGCATTCTGTAATCTGTGGAATATCAGAGTGTTAATGAAACACAGAAATTTAATCGGGATTGAATACAACAGACACCATGCGCACTTTCCTCCATGAGAGTAATGTCTCAAACAGTCTACGCTTTTATCGTTTCCATGAAGACCAGTAGTAGTTTCCGATGCACATCTGGAGGCATTCTGTAATCTGTGGACTATCAGAGTGTTTATGAAAAACAGAAACTGCATCGGGATTGAAAACAACAGTCACCATGCGCACTTTCCTCCATGGGAGTAATGTCTCAAACAGTCTACGCTTTGATCGTTCCCTGGAAGTCATTAAAATAGTTTCCAATGAACATCTGGAGGCATTCTGTAATCTGTGGACTATCAGATTCTTGATGAGACACAGAAATTGCCTCGGGATTAAATACAACAGTCACCATGCCTACTTTCCTCCATGGGAGTAATGTCGCACTTTCTACGATTTGATCGTTCCCTGGAATACCAGTAGTAGTTTCCGATGCACACCTGGCGGCATTCTGTAATCTGTGGACTATCTGAATGTTGAAAAAACACAGAAATTGCATCCGGATTGAATACAAGCGTCACCATGTGCACTTTCCTCCATGGGAGTAATGTCTCAAACATTCTACGCTTTGATGGTTCCCTGGAAGACCAGTAGTAGTTTCCGATTCACATCTGGAGTCATTCTGTAATGTGTGGACTATCAGAGTGTTGATGTAACACAGAAATTGCATCGGGATTGAATACAACAGTCACCATGCCCACTTTCCTCCATGGGAGTAATGTCGAAAACAGTCTACGCTTTGATCGTTCCCTGGAAGACCAGTGATAGTTTCCGATGCACATCTGGAGGCATTCTGTAATCTGTGGACTATCAGAGTGTTGATGAAACACAGAAATTGCATCGGGATTGAATACAACACTCACCATGCGCAATTTCCTCCATGCGAGTAGTGTCTCAAACAGTCTACGCTTTCATCGTTCCCTGGAAGACCAGTAGTAATTTCTGATGCACATCTGATGGCATTCTGTAATCTGTGGAGTATCAGAGTGTTGTTGAAACACAGAAATTGCATCGGGATTGAATACAACAGTCATCATGCGCACTTTCCGCCATGGGAGTAATGTCTCAAACAGTCTACGCTTTGATCGTTCCCTGGAAGACCAGTAGTAGTTTCCGATGCACATCTAGAGGCATTCTGTAATCTGTGGACTATCAGAGTGTTGATAAAACCAAAATTGCATCGGGATTGAATACAACAGTCACCATACGCACATTCCTCCATGGGAGTAATGTCTCAAACTGTCTACGCTTTGATCGTTCCCTTGAAGACCAGTAGTAGTTTCTGATGCACATCAGGAGGCATTCTGTAATCTGTGTACCTTCAAAGTATTGATGAAACGCAGAAATTGCATCGGGATTGAATACAACAGTCACCATGTGCACTTTCCTCCATGGGAGTAAAGTCTCAAACATTCTACGCTTTGATGGTTCCCTGGAAGACCAGTAGTATTTCCGATTCACATCTGGAGGCATTCTGTAATGTGTGGACTATCAGAGTGTTGATGAAACACAGAAATTGCATCGGGATTGAATACAACAGTCACAATGCCCACTTTCCTCCATGGGAGTAATTTCGAAAACAGTCTACGCTTTGATCGTTCCCTGGAAGACCAGTAGTAGTTTCCGATGCACATCTGGAGGCATTCTGTAATCTGTGGACTATCAGAGTGTTGATGAAACACAGAAATTGCATCCGGATTGAATACAACAGTCACCATGCGCTCTTTCCTCCATGGGAGTATTGTCTCAAACAGTCTACGCTTTGATCGTTATCTGGAAGACCAGTAGTAGTTTCCGATGCACATCTGGAAGCATTCTGTAATCTGTGGACTATCAGAGTGCTGATGAAACACAGAAATTGAATCGGGATTGAATACAACAGTCACCATGCCCACTTTCCTCCATGGGAGTAATGTCGCAAACTGTCTACGCTTTGATCGTTCCCTGGAAGACCAGTAGTAGTTTCCGATGCACATCTGGAGTCATCGTGTAATCTGTGGACCTTGCAAGTGTTGATGAAACACAGAAATTTCATCGGGATGGAATACAACAGTCACCATGCCCACTTTCCTCCATGGGAGTATTGTCGCAAACAGTCTACGCTTTGATCGTTCCCTGGAATACCAGTAGTAGTTTCCGATGCACATCTGGAGGCATTCTGTAATCTGTGGACTATCAGAGTGTTGATAAAACACAGAAATTGCATCGGGATTGAATACAACATTCACCATGCGCACTTCCCTCCATGGGAGTAATGTCTCAAACCGTCTACGATTTGATCGTTCCCTGGAAGACCAGTAGTAGTTTCCGATGCAAATCTGGAGGCATTCTGCAATCTGTGGACTATCAGAGTGTTGATGAAACACAGAAATTGCATCGGGATTGAATACAACAGTCACCATGCGCACTTTCCTCCATGAGAGTAATGTCTCAAACAGTCTACGCTTTTATCGTTTCCAGGAAGACCAGTAGTAGTTTCCGATGCACATCTGGAGGCATTCTGTAATCTGTGGACTATCAGAGTGTTGATGAAACAGATAAATTGCATCGGGATAGAATACAACAGTCACCATGCACACTTCCCTCCATTGGTGTAAAGTCTCAAACAGTTTACGGTTTGATCGTTACCTGGAAGACCAGTAGCAGTTTCCGATGCACGTCTGGAGGCATTCTGTAATCTGTGGACTATCAGAGTGTTGATGAAACACAGAAATTGCATCGGGGTTGAATACAACAGTCACCATGCCCACTTTCCTCCATGGGAGTATTGTCGCAAACAGTCTACGCTTTAATCGTTCCCTGGAAGACCAGTAGTAGTTTCCGATGCACATCTGGAGGCATTCTGTAATCTGTGGACTATCTGAGTATTGATGAAACACAGAAATTGCATCGGGATTGAATACAACAGTCACCATGCGCACTTTCCTCCATGGATGTAATGTCTCAAACAGTTTACGCTTTGATCGTTCCCTGGAAGAGCAGTAGCAGTTTCCGATGCACATCTGGAGGCATTCTGTAATCTGTGGACTATCAGGTGTTGATGAAACACAGAAATTGCATCGGGATTGAATACAATAGTCACCATGCCCACTTTCCTCCATGGGAATAATGTCGCAAGCTGTCTACGCTTTGATCGTTTCCTGGAAGACCAGTAGTAGTTTCCGATGCACATCTAGAGTCATCCTGTAATCTGTTGACCTTCAAAGTGTTGATGAAACACAGAACCGCATCGGGATGGAATACAACAGTCACCATGCGCACTTTCCTCCATGGGAGAAATGTCTCAAACAGTCTACGCTTTGATCGTTCCCAGGAAGACCAGTAGTAGTTTCCGATGCACATCTGGAGGCATTCTGTAATCTGTGGACCTTAAAAGTGTTGATGAAACACAGAATTTGCATCGGGATTGAATACAACAGTCACCATACGCACTTTCCTCCATGTGAGTAATAACTCAATCAGTCTACGATTTGATCGACACCTGGAAGACCAGTAGTAGTTTCCGATGCACATCTGGAGGCATTCTGTATTCTGTGGATTATCAGAGTGTTGATGAAACACCGAAATTGCATCGGGATTGAATACAACAGTCACCATGCGCAGTTACCTCCATGGGAGTAATGTCTCAAACAGTCGCCGCTTTGATCGTTCCCTGGAACACCAGTAGTAGTTTCCGATGCAAATCGACGCATTCTGTAATCTGTGGAATATCAGAGTGTTAATGAAACACAGAAATTTAATCGGGATTGAATACAACAGACACCATGCGCACTTTCCTCCATGAGAGTAATATCTCAAACAGTCTACGCTTTTATCGTTTCCATGAAGACCAGTAGTAGTTTCCGATGCACATCTGGAGGCATTCTGTAATCTGTGGACTATCAGAGTGTTTATGAAACACAGAAACTGCATCGTGATTGAAAACAACAGTCACCATGCGCACTTTCCTCCATGGGAGTAATGTCTCAAACAGTCTAGGCTTTGATCGTTCCATGGAAGTCATTAAAATAGTTTCCAATGAACATCTGGAGGCAATCTGTAATCTGTGGACTATCAGATTCTTGATGAGACACAGAAATTGCCTCGGGATTAAATACAACAGTCACCATGCCCACTTTCCTCCATGGGAGTAATGTCGCACTGTCTACGATTTGATCGTTCCCTGGAATACCAGTAGTAGTTTCCGATGCACATCTGGCGGCATTCTGTAATCTGTGGACTATCTGAATGTTGATGAAACACAGAAATTGCATCCGGATTGAATACAAGCGTCACCATGTGCACTTTCCTCCATGGGAGTAACGTCTCAAACAGTCTACGCATTGATGGTTCACTGAAGACCAGTAGTAGTTTCCGATGCACATCTGGAGGCATTCTGTAATCTGTGGACCTTCAAAGTGTTGATGAAACACACAAATTGCATCGGGATGGAATACAACAGTCACCATGCGCACTTTCCTCCATGGGAGTAATGTCGCAAACTGTCTACGCTTTGATCGTTCCCTGGAAGACCAGTTGTAGTTTCCGATGCACATCTGGAGGCATTCTGTAATCTGTGGACTATAAGACTCTTGATGAAACACAGATATTGCATCGGGGTTGAATACAACAGTCACCATGCCCACTTTCCTCTATGGAAGTAATGTAGCAAACAGTCTTCGCTTTGATCGATACCTGGATGACCAGTAGTAGTTTCCGATGCACTTCTGGAGCATTCTGCAATCTCTGGACTATCTGAGTGTTTATGAAACACAGAAATTACATCGGGATTGTATACAACAGTCACCATGTGCACTTTCCTCCATGGGAGTAATGTCTCAAACATTCTACGCTTTGATGGTTCCCTGGAAGACCAGTAGTAGTTTCCGATTCACATCTGGAGGCATTCTGTAATGTGTGGACTATCAGAGTGTTGATGAAACACAGAAATTGCATCGGGATTGAATACAACAGTCACCATGCCCACTTTCCTCCATGGGAGTAATGTCGAAAACAGTCTACGCTTTGATCGTTCCCTGGAAGACCAGTGATAGTTTCCGATGCACATCTGGAGGCATTCTGTAATCTGTGGACTATCAGAGTGTTGATGAAACACAGAAATTGCATCGGGATTGAATACAACAATCACCATGCGCAATTTCCTCCATGCGAGTAGTGTCTCAAACAGTCTACGCTTTGATCGTTAGCTGGAAGACCAGTAGTAGTTTCTGATGCACATCTGATGGCATTCTGTAATCTGTGGAGTATCACAGTGTTGATGAAACACAGAAATTGCATCGGGATTGAATACAACAGTCATCATGCGCACTTTCCGCCATGGGAGTAATGTCTCAAACAGTCTACGCTTTGATCGTTCCCTGGAAGACCAGTAGTAGTTTCCGATGCACATCTGGAGGCATTCTGTAATCTGTGGACTATCAGAGTGTTGATAAAACCAAAATTGCATCGGGATTGAATACAACAGTCACCATACGCACATTCCTCCATGGGAGTAATCTCTCAAACTGTCTACGCTTTGATCGTTCCCTTGAAGACCAGTAGTAGTTTCTGATGCACATCAGGAGGCATTCTGTAATCTGTGTACCTTCAAAGTATTGATGAAACACAGAAATTGCATCGGGATTGAATACAACAGTCACCATGTGCACTTTCCTCCATGGGAGTAATGTCTCAAACATTCTACGCTTTGATGGTTCCCTGGAAGACCAGTAGTAGTTTCAGATTCACATCTGGAGGCATCCTGTAATGTGTGGACTATCAGAGTGTTGATGAAACACAGAAATTGCATCGGGATTGAATACAACAGTCACCATGCGCACTTTCCTCCATGGGAGTAATGTCGAAAACAGTCTACGCTTTGATCGTTCCCTGGAAGACCAGTAGTAGTTTCCGATGCAAATCTGAAGGCATTCTGCAATCTGTGGACTATCAGAGTGTTGATGAAACACAGAAATTGCATCGGGATTGAATACAACACTCACCATGCGCAATTTCCTCCATGCGAGTAGTGTCTCAAACAGTCTACGCTTTGATCGTTCCCTGGAAGACCAGTAGTAGTTTACGATGCACATCTGATGGCATTCTGTAATCTGTGGACTATCAGAGTGTTGATGAAGCACAGAAATTGCATCGGGATTGAAAACAACAGTCATCATACGCACTTTCCGCCATGGCAGTAAAGTCTCAAACAGTCTACGCCTTGATCGTTCCCTGGAAGACCAGTAGTAGTTTCCGATGCACATCTGGAGGCATTCTGTAATCTGTGGACTATCAGAGTGTTGATAAAAACAAAATTGCACCGGGATTGAATACAACAGTCACCATGCGCACTTTCCTCCATGGGAGTAATGTCTCAAACTGTCTACGCTTTGATCGTTCCCTTGAAGACCAGTAGTTGTTTCCGATGCACATCAGGAGGCATTCTGTAATCTGTGTACCTTCAAAGTATTGATGAAACACAGAAATTGCATCGGGATTGAATTCAACAGTCACCATGCGCACTTTCTTCCATGGGAGTAATGTCTCAAACAGTCTACGCTTTGATCGTTCCCTGGAAGACGAGTTGTAGTTTCCGATGCACATGTGGAGGCATTCTGTAATCTGTGAACTATCAGAGTGTAGTTGAAACCAAAATTGCATCGGGATTGAATACAACAGTC
Organism: Schistocerca gregaria; assembly: GCF_023897955.1. NCBI lineage: Eukaryota > Metazoa > Arthropoda > Insecta > Orthoptera > Acrididae > Schistocerca > Schistocerca gregaria. The sequence goes on along the minus strand of NC_064929.1, from coordinate 17,198,754 downwards.
ACCATGCGCACATTCCTCCATGGAAGTAATGTCTCAAACAGTCTACGCTTTGATCGTTCTATGGAAGACCAGTAGTAGTTTCCGATGCAAATGTGGACGCATTCTGTAATCTGTGGACTATCAGAGTGTTAATGACACACAGAAATTGAATCGGGATTGAATACAACAGTCTCCATGCGCACTTTCCTCCATGAGAGTAATATCTCAAACAGTCTACGCTTTTATCCTTTCCAGGAAGACCAGTAGTAGTTTCCGATGCACATCTGGAGGCATTCTGTAATCTGTGGACTATCAGAGCGTTGATGAAACACAGAAACTCCATTGGGGGTTGAATACAACAGTCACCATGCGCACTTTCCTCCATTGTTGTTAAGTCTCAAACTGTTTACGGTTTGATCGTTACCTGGAAGACCAGTAGCAGTTTCCGTTGCACATCTGGACGCATTCTGTAATCTGTGGACTATCAGAGTGTTGATGAAACATAGAAATTGCATCGGGGTTGAATACAACAGTCACCATGCCCACTTTCCTCCATGGGAGTAATGTCGCAAACAGTCTACGATTTGATCGTTCCCTGGAAGACCAGTAGTAGTTTCCGATGCACATCTGGCGGCATTCTGAAATCTGTGGACTATCTGAATGTTGATGAAACACAGAAATTGCATCCGGATTGAATACAAGAGTCACCATGTGCACTTTCCTCCATGGGAGTAATGTCTCAAACAGTCTACGCTTTGATGGTTCACTGAAGACCAGTTGTAGTTTCCGATGCACATCTGGAGGCATTCTGTAATCTGTGGACTATATGAGTCTTGATGAAACACAGAAATTGAATCGGGATTGAATACAACAGTCACCATGCGCTCTTTCCTCCATGGGAGTATTGTCTCAAACAGTCTACGCTTTGGTCGTTATCTGGAAGACCAGTAGTAGTTTCCGATGCACATCTGGAGGCATTCTGTAATCTGTGGCCTATCAGAGTGTTGATGAAACACAGAAATTGCATCGGGATTGAATACAACAGTCACCATGCCCACTTTCCTCCATGGGAGTAATGTCTCAAACAGTCTACGCTTTGATCGTTCTCTAGAAGACCAGTAGTAGTTTCCGATGCACATCTGGAGGCATTCTGTAATCTGTGGACTATCAGAGTGTTGATAAAAACAAAATTGCACCGGGATTGAATACAACAGTCACCATGCGCACTTTCCTCCATGGGAGTAATGTCTCAAACTGTCTACGCTTTGATCGTTCCCTTGAAGACCAGTAGTTGTTTCCGATGCACATCAGGAGGCATTCTGTAATCTGTGTACCTTCAAAGTATTGATGAAACACAGAAATTGCATCGGGATTGAATTCAACAGTCACCATGCGCACTTTCTTCCATGGGAGTAATGTCTCAAACAGTCTACGCTTTGATCGTTCCCTGGAAGACGAGTTGTAGTTTCCGATGCACATGTGGAGGCATTCTGTAATCTGTGAACTATCAGAGTGTAGTTGAAACCAAAATTGCATCCGGATTGAATACAACAGTCACCATGCGCACATTCCTCCATGGAAGTAATGTCTCAAACAGTCTACGCTTTGATCGTTCTATGGAAGACCAGTAGTAGTTTCCGATGCAAATGTGGACGCATTCTGTAATCTGTGGACTATCAGAGTGTTAATGACACACAGAAATTGAATCGGGATTGAATACAACAGTCTCCATGCGCACTTTCCTCCATGAGAGTAATGTCTCAAACAGTCTACGCTTTTATCGTTTCCAGGAAGACCAGTAGTAGTTTCCGATGCACATCTGGAGGCATTCTGTAATCTGTGGACTATCAGAGCGTTGATGAAACACAGAAACTCCATTGGGATTGAATACAACAGTCACCATGCGCACTTTCCTCCATTGTTGTTAAGTCTCAAACTGTTTACGGTTTGATCGTTACCTGGAAGACCAGTAGCAGTTTCCGTTGCACATCTGGACGCATTCTGTAATCTGTGGACTATTAGAGTGTTGATGAAACACAGAAATTGCATCGGGGTTGAATACAACAGTCACCATGCCCACTTTCCTCCATGGGAGTAATGTCGCAAACAGTCTACGATTTGATCGTTCCCTGGAAGACCAGTAGTAGTTTCCGATGCACATCTGGCGGCATTCTGTAATCTGTGGACTATCTGAATGTTGATGAAACACAGAAATTGCATCCGGATTGAATACAAGAGTCACCATGTGCACTTTCCTCCATGGGAGTAATGTCTCAAACAGTCTACGCTTTGATGGTTCACTGAAGACCAGTTGTAGTTTCCGATGCACATCTGGAGGCATTCTGTAATCTGTGGACTATATGAGTCTTGATGAAACACAGAAATTGAATCGGGATTGAATACAACAGTCACCATGCGCTCTTTCCTACATGGGAGTATTGTCTCAAACAGTCTACGCTTTGGTCGTTATCTGGAAGACCAGTAGTAGTTTCCGATGCACATCTGGAGGCATTCTGTAATCTGTGGCCTATCAGAGTGTTGATGAAACACAGAAATTGCATCGGGATTGAATACAACAGTCACCATGCCCACTTTCCTCCATGGGAATAATGTCGCAAACTGTCTACGCTTTGATCGTTCCCTGGGAGACCAGTAGTGGTTTCCGATGCACATCTGGTTGCATGCTGTAATCTGTGGACTATCAGAGTCTTGATGAAACACAGATATTGCATCGGGTTGAATACAACAGTCACCATGCGCACTTTCGTCCATGGGAGTAATGTTTTAATCTGTCTACGGTTTGATCGTTCCCTGGAAGAACAGTAGTAGATTCCGATGCAAATCTGGAGGCATTCTGTAATCTGTGGACCTTAAAAGTGTTGATAAAACACAGAAATTGCATCGGGATTGAATACATCATTCACCATGCGCACTTTCCTCCATGGGAGTAATGTCTCAAACCGTCTACGATTTGATCGTTCCAAGGAAGACCAGTAGTAGTTTCCGATGCAAATCTGGAGGCATTCTGTAATGTGTGGACTATCAGAGTGTTGATGAAACACAGAAATTGCATCGGGATTGAATACAACAGTCCCCATGCCCACTTTCCTCCATGGGAGTAATGTCGAAAACAGTCTACGCTTTGATCGTTCCCTGGAAGACCAGTGATAGTTTCCGATGCACATCTGGAGGCATTCTGTAATCTGTGGAATATCAGAGTGTTGATGAAACACAGAAATTGCATCGGGATTGAATACAACACTCACCATGCGCAATTTCCTCCATGCGAGTAGTGTCTCAAACAGTCTACGCTTTGATCGTTCCCTGGAAGACCAGTAGTAGTTTCCGATGCACATCTGATGGTATTCTGTAATCTGTGGAGTATCAGAGTGTTGATGAAACACAGAAATTGCATCGGGATTGAATACAACAGTCATCATGCGCACTTTCCGCCATGGGAGTAATGTCTCAAACAGTCTACGCTTTGATCGTTCCCTGGAAGACCAGTAGTAGTTTCCGATGCACATCTGGAGGCATTCTGTAATCTGTGGACTATCAGAGTGTTGATAAAACCAAAATTGCATCGGGATTGAATACAACAGTCACCATACGCACATTCCTCCATGGGAGTAATGTCTCAAACTGTCTACGCTTTGATCGTTCCCTTGAAGACCAGTAGTAGTTTCTGATGCACATCAGGAGGCATTCTGTAATCTGTGTACCTTCAAAGTATTGATGAAACACAGAAATTGCATCGGGATTGAATACAACAGTCACCATGTGCACTTTCCTCCATGGGAGTAATGTCTCAAACATTCTACGCTTTGATGGTTCCCTGGAAGACCAGTAGTAGTTTCCGATTCACATCTGGAGGCATTCTGTAATGTGTGGACTATCAGAGTGTTGATGAAACACAGAAATTGCATCGGGATTGAATACAACAGTCACCATGCCCACTTTCCTCCATGGGAGTAATGTCGAAAACATTCTACGCTTTGATCGTTCCCTGGAAGACCAGTAGTAGTTTCCGATGCACATCTGGAGGCATTCTGTAATCTGTGGACTATCAGAGTGTTGATGAAACACAGAAATCGCATCGGGATTGAATACAACACTCACCATGCGCAATTTCCTCCATGCGAGTAGTGTCTCAAACAGTCTACGCTTTGATCGTTCCCTGGAAGACCAGTAGTAGTTTCCGATGCACATCTGATGGCATTCTGTAATCTGTGGACTATCAGAGTGTTGATGAAGCACTGAAATTGCATCGGGATTGAATACAACAGTCATCATACGCACTTTCCGCCATGGCAGTAATGTCTCAAACAGTCTACGCCTTGATCGTTCCCTGGAAGACCAGTAGTAGTTTCCGATGCACATCTGGAGGCATTCTGTAATCTGTGGACTATCAGAGTGTTGATAAAACCAAAATTGCATCGGGATTGAATACAACAGTCACCATGCGCACTTTCCTCCATGGGAGTAATGTCTCAAACTGTCTACGCTTTGATCGTTCCCTTGAAGACCAGTAGTAGTTTCCGATGCACATCAGGAGGCATTCTATAATCTGTGTACCTTCAAAGTATTGATGAAACACAGAAATTGCATCGGGATTGAATTCAACAGTCACCATGCGCACTTTCTTCCATGGGAGTAATGTCTCAAACAGTCTACGCTTTGATCGTTCCCTGGAAGACGAGTTGTAGTTTCCGATGCACATGTGGAGGCATTCTGTAATCTGTGGACTATCAGAGTGTAGTTGAAACCAAAATTGCATCGGGATTGAATACAACAGTCACCATGCGCACATTCCTCCATGGAAGTAATGTCTCAAACAGTCTACGCTTTGATGGTTCCCTGGAAGACCAGTAGTAGTTTCCGATGCAAATCTGGACGCATTCTGTAATCTGTGGACTATCAGAGTGTTAATGACACACAGAAATTGAATCGGGATTGAATACAACAGTCTCCATGCGCACTTTCCTCCATGAGAGTAATGTCTCAAACAGTCTACGCTTTTATCGTTTCCAGGAAGACCAGTAGTAGTTTCCGATGCACATCTGGAGGCATTCTGTAATCTGTGGACTATCAGAGCGTTGATGAAACACAGAAACTGCATTGGGATTGAATACAACAGTCACCATGCGCACTTTCCTTTATTGTTGTTAAGTCTCAAACTGTTTACGGTTTGATCGTTACCTGGAAGTCCAGTAGCAGTTTCCGTTGCACATCTGGAGGCATTCTGTAATCTGTGGACTATCAGAGTGTTGATGAAACACAGAAATTGCATCGGGGTTGAATACAACAGTCACCATGCCCACTTTCCTCCATGGGAGTAATGTCGCAAACAGTCTACGATTTGATCGTTCCCTGGAAGACCAGTAGTAGTTTCCGATGCACTTCTGGCGGCATTCTGTAATCTGTGGACTATCTGAATGTTGATGAAACACAGAAATTGCATCCGGATTGAATACAAGAGTCACCATGTGCACTTTCCTCCATGGGAGTAATGTCTCAAACAGTCTACGCTTTGATGGTTCACTGAAGACCAGTTGTAGTTTCCGATGCACATCTGGAGGCATTCTGTAATCTGTGGACTATATGAGTCTTGATGAAACACAGAAGTTGAATCGGGATTGAATACAACAGTCACCATGCGCTCTTTCCTCCATGGGAGTATTGTCTCAAACAGTCTACGCTTTGATCGTTATCTGGAAGACCAGTAGTAGTTTCCGATGCACATCTGGAGGCATTCTGTAATCTGTGGACTATCAGAGTGTTGATGAAACACAGAAATTGCATCGGGATTGAATACAACAGTCACCATGCCCACTTCCCTCCATGGGAGTAATGTCGCAAACTATCTACGCTTTGATCGTTCCCTGGAAGACCAGTAGTGGTTTCCGATGCACATCTGGTTGCATTCTGTAATCTGTGGACTATCAGAGTCTTGATGAAACACAGATATTGCATCGGGTTGAATACAACAGTCACCATGCGCACTTTCGTCCATGGGAGTAATGTTTTAATCTGTCTACGGTTTGATCGTTCCCTGGAAGAACAGTAGTAGTTTCCGATGCAAATCTGGAGGCATTCTGTAATCTGTGGACCTTAAAAGTGTTGATAAAACACAGAAATTGCATCGGGATTCAATACATCATTCACCATGCGCACTTTCCTCCATGGGAGTAATGTCTCAAACCGTCTACGATTTGATCGTTCCAAGGAAGACCAGTAGTAGTTTCCGATGCACATCTGGAGGCATTCTGTAATCTGTGGACTATCAGAGTGTTGATGAAACACAGAAATTGCATCCTGATTGAATACAACAGTCACCATGCGCACTTTCCTCCATTGGTGTAAAGTCTCAAACAGTTTACGGTTTGATGGTTACCTGGAAGACCAGTAGCAGTTTCCGATGCACATCTGGAGGCATTCTGTAATCTGTGGACTATCAGAGTGTTGATTAAACACAGAAATTGCATCGGGGTTGAATACAACAATCACTATGCCCACTTTCCTCCATGGGAGTATTGTCGCAAACAGTCTACGCTTTGATCGTTCCCTGGAAGACCAGTAGTAGTTTCCGTTGCACATCTGGTGGCATTCTGTAATCTGTGGACTATCTGAGTCTTGATGAATCACAGATATTGCATCGGGATTGAATACAATAGTCACCATGCCCACTTTCCTCCATGGGAGTAATGTCGCAAACTGTCTACGCTTTGATCGTTCCCTGGAAGACCAGTAGTAGTTTCCGATGCACATCTGGATTCATTCTGTAATCTGTGGACCTTCAAAGTGTTGATGAAACACACAACTGCATCGGGATGGAATACAACAGTCACCATGCGCACTTTCCTCCATGGGAGAAATGTCTCAAACAGTCTACGCTTTGATCATTCCCAGGAAGACCAGTAGTAGTTTCCGATGCACATCTTGAGTCATTCTGTAATCTGTGGACTATCAGAGTCTTGATGAAACACAGATATTGCATCGGGATTGAATACAACAGTCACCATGCGCATTTTCCTCCTTGGGAGTAATGTTTTAAACTGTCTACGCTTTGATCGTTCCCTGGAAGACCAGTAGCAGTTTCCGATGCACATCTGTAGGCATTCTGTAATCTGTGGACCTTAAAAGTGTTGAAGAAACACAGAAATTGCATCGGGATTGAATACAACAGTCACCATACGCACTTTCCTCCATGTGAGTAATAACTCAATCAGTCTACGATTTGATCGTTCCCTGGAAGACCAGTAGTAGTTTCCGATGCACATCTGGAGGCATTCTGTATGCTGTGGATTATCAGAGTGTTGATGAAACACCGAAATTGCATCGGGATTGAATACAACAGTCACCATGCGCAGTTACCTCCATGGGAGAAATGTCTCAAACAGTCTACGCTTTGATCGTTCCCTGGAAGACCAGAAGTAGCTTCCGATGCACATCTGGAGGCATTCTGTAATCTGTGGATTATCAGAGTGTTGATGGAACACAGAAATTGCATCGGGAATGAATACAACAGTCACCATGCGTACTTTGCTCCACGGGAGTAATGTCTCAAACAGTTTACGCTTTGATCGTTCCCTGGAAGACCAGTAGTAGTTTCCGATGCACATCTGGTTGCATTCTGTAATCTGTGGACTATCAGAGAGTTGCTGAAAAACAGAAATTGCATCGGGATTGAATACAACAGTCACCATGTGTTCTTTCCTCCACGCGAGTAAGGTCTCACACGGTCTACGCTTTGATCGTTCCCTGGAAGACCAGTAGTAGTTTCCAATGCACGTCTGGTGGCATTCTGTAATCTGTGGACTAACAGTGTGTTGATGAAACATAGAAATTGCATCGGGATTGAATACATCAGTCAGCATGCGCACTTCCCTCCATGGGAGTAATGTCTCAAACAGTCTACGCTTTGATCGTTCCCTGGAAGACCAGAAGTAGCTTCCGATGCACATCTGGAGGCATTCTGTAATCTGTGGACTATCAGAGTTTTGATGAAACACAGAAATTGCATCGGGATTGAACACAACAGTCACCATGCGCACTTTCTTCCATGGGTGTAATGTCTCAAATAGTCTACGCCTTGATCGTTCCCTGGCAGACCAGTAGTAATTTTCGGTGCACATCTGGATGCATCTGTAATCTGTGTACCTTCAAACTGTTGATGGAACACAGAAATTGCATCGGGATTGAATGCAACAGTCACCATGCGCACTTTCCTCCATGGGTGTAATGTCTCAAATAGTGTACGCTTTGATCGTTCCCTGGAAGACCAGTAGTAGTTTCCAATGCACATCTGGATGCATTCTGCAATCTGTGGACCTTGAAAGTGTTGATGAAACACAGAAATTGTATCGGGATGGAATACAACAGTCACAATGCGCACTTCCTCCATGGGAGTAATGTCTCTAACAGTCTACGCTTCGATCGTTTCCAGGAAGACTAGTAGTTGTTTCCGATGCACATCTGGAGGCATTCAGTAATCTGTGGAGTATCAGAGAGGTGATCAAACACAGAAATTGCATCGGGATTGAATACAACAGTCACCATGCACACCTTCCTCCATGGGAGTAATGTCTCAAAGTGTTTACGCTTTGATCGTTCCCTGCAAGACCAGTAGTAGTTTCCGATGCACATCTGGAGGCATTCTGTAATCTGTGGACTATGAGAGTGTTGATGAAACACAGGAATTGCATCGGGATTGAATACAACAAACACCATGCCCACTTTCCTCCATGGGAGGTATGTCACAAACTGTCTACGCTTTGATCGTTGCCTGGAAGACTAGTAGATGTTTCCGATGCACATCTGGTGGCATTCTGTAATATGTGGACTATCAGAGTGTTGATGAAACACAGAAATTGCATAGGGATTGAATACAACAGTCACCGTGCGCACTTTCCTCCACAGGAGCAATGTCTCAAACAGTCTACGCTTTGATCGTTCCCTGGAAAACCTGTAGTAGTTTCCGATGCACATCTGGAGGCATTCTGTAATCTGTGGACTATATGAGTCTTGATGAAACACAGAAATTGAATCGGGATTGAATACAACAATCACCATGCGCTCTTTCCTCCATGGGAGTATTGTCTCAAACAGTCTACGCTTTGATCGTTATCTGGAAGACCAGTAGTAGTTTCCGATGCACATCTGGAGGCATTCTGTAATCTGTGGACTATCAGAGTGTTGATGAAACACAGAAATTGCATCGGGATTGAATACAACAGTCACCATGCCCACTTTCCTCCATGGGAGAAATGTCGCAAACTGTCTACGCTTTGATCGTTCCCTGGGAGACCAGTAGTGGTTTCCGATGCACATCTGGTTGCATTCTGTAATCTGTGGACTATCAGAGTCTTGATGAAACACAGATATTGCATCGGGTTGAATACAACAGTCACCATGCGCACTTTCGTCCATGGGTGTAATGTTTTAATCTGTCTACGGTTTGATCGTTCCCTGGAAGAACAGTAGTAGTTTCCGATGCAAATCTGGAGGCATTCTGTAATCTGTGGACCTTAAAAGTGTTGATAAAACACAGAAATTGCATCGGTATTGAATACAACATTCGCCATGCGCACTTTCCTCCATGGGAGTAACGTCTCAGACCGTCTACGATTTGATCGTTCCCTGGAAGACCAGTAGTAGCTTCCGATGCAAATCTGGAGGCATTCTGCAATCTGTGGACTCTCAGAGTGTTGATGAAACACAGAAATTCCATCGGGATTGAATACAACAGTCACCATGCGCACTTTCCTCCATGAGAGTAATGTCTCAAACAGTCTACGCTTTTATCGTTTCCAGGAAGACCAGTAGTAGTTTCCGATGCACATCTGGAGGCATTCTGTAATCTGTGAACTATCAGAGTGTTGATGAAACACAGAAATTGCATCGGGATTGAATACAACAGTCACCATGCGCACTTTCCTCCATTGGTGTAAAGTCTCAAACAGTTTACGGTTTGATCGTTACCTGGAAGACCAGTAGCAGTTTCCGATGCACATCTGGAGGCATTCTGTAATCTGTGGACCATCAGAGTGTTGATGAAACACAGAAATTGCATCGGGGTTGAATACAACAGTCACCATGCCCACTTTCCTCCATGGGAGTATTGTCGCAAACAGTCTACGCTTTGATCGTTCCCAGGAAGACCAGTAGTAGTTTCCGATGCACATCTGGAGGCATTCTGTAATCTGTGGACTATCTGAGTCTTGATGAAACACAAATATTGCATCGGGATTGAATACAACAGTCACCATGCGCACTTTCCTCCATGGGTGTAATGTCTCAAACAGTTTACGCTTTGATGTTCCCTGGAAGACCAGTAGTAGTTTCCGATGCACATCTGTAGGCATTCTGTAATCTGTGGACCTTAAAAGTGTTGAAGAAACACAGAAATTGCATCGGGATTGAATACAACAGTCACCATACGCACTTTCCTCCATGTGAGTAATAACTCAATCAGTCTACGATTTGATCGTTCCCTGGAAGACCAGTAGTAGTCTCCGATGCACATCTGGAGGCATTCTGTATTCTGTGGATTATCAGAGTGTTGATGAAACACCGAAATTGCATCGGGATTGATAACAACAGTCACCATGCGCAGTTACCTCCATGGGAGTAATGTCTCAAACAGTCTACGCTTTGATCGTTCCCTGGAAGACCAGTAGTAGTTTCCGATGCACATCTGGAGGCATTCTGTAATCTGTGGACTATCTGAGTCTTGATGAAACACAGATATTGCATCGGGATTGAATACAATAGTCACCATGCCCACTTTCCTCCATGGGAGTAATGTCGCAAACTGTCTACGCTTTGATCGTTCCCTGGAAGACCAGTAGTAGTTTCCGATGCACATCTGGAGTCATTCTGTAATCTGTGGACCTTCAAAGTGTTGATGAAACACAGAACTGCATCGGGATGGAGTACAACAGTCACCATGCGCACTTTCCTCCATGGGAGAAATGTCTCAAACAGTCTACGCTTTGATCGTTCCCAGGAAGACCAGTAGTAGTTTCCGATGCACATCTTGAGTCATTCTGTAATCTGTGGACTATCAGAGTCTTGATGAAACACAGATATTGCATCGGGATTGAATACAACAGTCACCATGCGCAATTTCCTCCTTGGGAGTAATGTTTTAAACTGTCTACGCTTTGATCGTTCCCTGGAAGACCAGTAGTAGTTTCCGATGCACTTCTGTAGGCATTCTGTAATCTGTGGACCTTAAAAGTGTTGAAGAAACACAGAAATTGCATCGGGAATGAATACAACAGTCACCATACGCACTTTCCTCAATGTGAGTAATAACTCAATCAGTCTACGATTTGATCGTTCCCTGGAAGACCAGTAGTAGTTTCCGATGCACATCTGGAGGCATTCTGTATGCTGTGGATTATCAGAGTGTTGATGAAACACCGAAATTGCATCGGGATTGAATACAACAGTCACCATGCGCATTTACCTCCATGGGAGTAATGTCTCAAACTGTCTACGCTTTGATCGTTCCCTGGAAGACCAGAAGTAGCTTCCGATGCACATCTGGAGGCATTCTGTAATCTGTGTATTATCAGAGTGTTGATGGAACACAGAAATTGCATCGGGATTGAATACAACAGTCACCATGCGTACTTTGCTCCACGGGAGTAATGTCTCAAACAGTTTACGCTTTGATCGTTGCCTGGAAGACCAGTAGTTTTTTCCGATGCACATCTGGTTGCATTCTGTAATCTGTGGACTATCAGAGAGTTGCTGAAAAACAGAAATTGCATCGGGATTGAATACAACAATCACCATGTGTTCTTTCCTCCACGCGAGTAAGGTCTCACACGGTCTACGCTTTGATCGTTCCCTGGAAGACCAGAAGTAGCTTCCGATGCACATCTGGAGGCATTCTGTAATCTGTGGACTATCAGAGTGTTGATGAAACACAGAAATTGCATCGGGATTGAATACAACAGTCACCATGCGCACTTTCTTCCATGGGTGTAATGTCTCAAATAGTCTACGCCTTGATCGTTCCCTGGAAGACCAGTAGTAATTTCCGGTGCACATCTGGATGCATCTGTAACCTGTGTACCTTCAAACTGTTGATGGAACACAGAAATTGCATCGGGATTGAATGCAACAGTCACCATGCACACTTTCCTCCATGGGAGTAATGTCTCTAACAGTCTACGCTTCGATCGTTCCCAGGAAGACCAGTAGTTGTTTCCGATGCACATCTGGAGGCATTCAGTAATCTGTGGAGTATCAGAGTGGTGATCAAACACAGTAATTGCATCGGGATTGAATACAACAGTCACCATGCACACCTTCCTCCATGGGAGTAATGTCTCAAAGTGTTTACGCTTTGATCGTTCCCTGCAAGACCAGTAGTAGTTTCCGATTCACATCTGGAGGCATTCTGTAATCTGTGGACTATCAGAGTGTTGATGAAACACAGGAATTGCATCGGGATTGAATACAACAGACACCATGCCCACTTTCCTCCATGGGAGTATTGTCTGAAACAGTCCACGCTTTGATCGTTCCCTGGAAGACCAGTAGTAGTTTCCGATGCAATTCTGGTGGCATACTGTAATCCGTGGACTATCAGAGTGTTGTTGAAACACAGAAATTGCATCGGGATTGAATACGACAGTCACCATGCGCACTCTCCTCCATGGGAGGTATGTCACAAACTGTCTACGCTTTGATCGTTGCCTGGAAGACTAGTAGATGTTTCCGCTGCACATCTGGTGGCATTCTGTAATATGTGGACTATCAGAGTGTTGATGAAACACAGAAATTGCATAGGGATTGAATACAACAGTCACCGTGCGCACTTTCCTCCACAGGAGCAATGCCTCAAACAGTCTACGCTTTGATCGTTCCCTGGAAAACCTGTAGTAGTTTCCGATGCACATCTGGAGGCATTCTGTAATCTGTGGACTATATGAGTCTTGATGAAACACAGAAATTGAATCGGGATTGAATACAACATTCACCATGCGCTCTTTCCTCCATGGGAGTATTGTCTCAAACAGTCTACGCTTTGATCGTTATATGGAAGACCAGTAGTAGTTTCCGATGCACATCTGGAGGCATTCTGTAATCTGTGGACTATCAGAGTGTTGATGAAACACAGAAATTGCGTCGGGATTGAATACAACAGTCACCATGCCCACTTTCCTCCATGGGAGTAATGTCGCAAACTGTCTACGCTTTGATCGTTCCCTGTTAGACCAGTAGTGGTTTCCGATGCACATCTGGTTGCATTCTGTAATCTGTGGACTATCAGAGTCTTGATGAAACACAGATATTGCATCGGGTTGAATACAACAGTCACCATGCGCACTTTCGTCCATGGGTGTAATGTTTTAATCTGTCTACGGTTTGATCGTTCCCTGGAAGAACAGTAGTAGTTTCCGATGCAAATCTGGAGGCATTCTGTAATCTGTGGACCTTAAAAGTGTTGATAAAACACAGAAATTGCATCGGGATTGAATACAACATTCACCATGCGCACTTTCCTCCATGGGAGTAATGTCTCAAACCGTCTACGATTTGATCGTTCCCTGTGTGGCGTCGCAACTAGTGCGAGCGCACAGTTTTCTATCAAATATTTACTGTGAAATGTAGACAGACTGTAAAGTAGCCATCAGATTAGCATATGTGCTGTAGCGGGCAGATTACCGGTGTCCGTTCGTCTGACGTCACGACCATATGGCATGTCTGTACCGTGAGAATGTAAGACCTGTGCGCTAACTAGCCGCGTGTATAACGTGGAACTTTCATCTTTAATAACTTCTAACTGAGGAACCTGAGGAAATTAAAAGTTAATATACTAGTTTCTGTTATGAATAAAAATAAGTCATCCAAATTTGAGCTTTGAAACCTGCATATTTTGGAAATTAGAAAAATCTTACAGAAAACGCAAATTTCTACAATTTTCGAGTCTAAATAAATACCATTATGTATAGATCACCTTCAGTGACCATCCAACTATGAAACAAAATCACCTTCCGTGCTTTTGTATTTATTTTGAGAATTTTACTTTTAGAAATTCACCTATAACTTTGTTAAAACCATAAATGTTTTGAATTTTTGTGAACAGTTATTTTATATGAGTAGGTGAGAGTGAATGAGTGTGCCTGAGTGAATGAAAGAGGGACATTCGCCATTCTTTGCAAGTGTATAAAATCTAGGTTGGAACTCGCAAGTGTTCAGACGATGTAACCGTGGGAACAGAGTCGCCAGTGGTTCCCCATCTTAGTGAATGTCGGATGTCCAAGAGTGTATGGTATTGTACAAGCAGCCAGAACGTTCGCGAGTATTTAAATAATTTCTGGAAATAAAGTAAAGTCTAGTTTTCCTTTCGGTTTGTTAAATTATACAGTAAATTTTGTGTAACAAGAAATCATGACGTAAATGATTCAGAAGTCATGACTGGTGCGTGCTAGATTTTGGCGCGAGGCGCACCCAAAGAGTTAATTCTGATTGGCTGTGTGATGTGTGAGCCAATGAGATGCGAGGACGGTTAGCAGACTAGGAGAGTGAGTCGCGAGTGGATGAGGAGTCGCGAAGGAACTGTGATCGAGAAGAGACATGCTTGATGTGTCCTCGCGAATAATGTGTAAAATGAAGTCATAAAACGGCTTCATCGGTTCGGTACTGTGCGATTTGAGACTGGAAGAGTCCAGTAACGCGTAGTGTGAGTTTGAGCGAGTTGTGACTTTTCGTTCCGCGAAAGACGCGAGTAACTTTAATAATTAAAAGCGTGGCGGTACTTCGTAAACTTTTACTAAGTGCTTATGGCGAGCATTAACGTTAAAAGACGAACTATTATTGAACATCGACTGCAAACGTGTATGTTAGAAAATCGTCTGTGTTGCAGTTAAGTAAATTCCGTAACTTTGAAAGCTAATTCTGGCGGGGTTTGAGTGTGGATAGAATTGTGAACTGAACTTTCTTCAAACGTAGATTAGCGGGCTGATGATCAGGCTTAAAGACAATAAAGAGCTTAAATAGAATTACCAACTTCGCGTTCTCGTTTGAGTAAACAATTACTACCATTCCAATAACTCAATTTATTTAGGAAGATTGCTCATAGATTGTATTTCAGCAAACATGTATCGCGGCCTCCGGTGAGCGGCTATTAAATTGCAGTTTCTTCAACACTGCTTTTCTGCAATTTTTCCAGTAGCTGCTATCAGGAGAGGCGAGTGCAGCAACTACCTAAGAAACGAGGTAGGTGGATTTTCTTTCAGGGAAGGGAAACTGCGCGATAAGAGCCTGACCCGTCGCAAGTGGTGCATCGGCCCGGGAAATAAAAATAGTAAATTCCAGTGAATTTCAAAAAAAGCAGTAGTGACAATTACCGGACAATACAGAAGTGCTCGCTATGTGTAGGAACTGTGTAGCGTACAAATTGATATCGCCACGTGAATAGGAAGGACAGTGAAAGTGTCCGTGAACTGTAATGTGTTGTACGGAACGGAAGAATTTTTCGGTGACTACGCGCCGATTGAAATAGCAGTCTACGACGGCGTCTGGCAGACGACGAGCTACGGAGACTACGCAGAGGCGACGACAGCAGTGGCAGTTGGCAGCGCTGATTCGAGCGGGGGCCCGGAAACTGGTACAGCATTGCAGTGTATGGTGAACGGACCCGCAGTTTCATCTAGCAGCAACGCAGCACGCCGAAGCACAAAGTTAAGTACAGTGCTTTTGAAAACTTTGTGTGTTTGTGGAGTCAAACTGAGAAAAATGGCTGAGTTTCAACCAAGTGACAAAAAGGCGGAACTAAGTTGTGATAGTGGGATGGAGACAGGGGAAAATGACCCCATGAATTTTAGTTTAGACGTGTCTCAACCCAATTTCAGTAGTAGTTTGACTGATTCATCCTATGTTAATTATAGTTTGGAGTCAGATCCAAATATGTCAGTGCCCAGTGAGTTACAGTTACCCATGCCGGTAGTTAATGTTAATAGGGACATTGTATCAGCAAATGAGGGGGCGAAGGATAATGTCGCCAGTATGCTGATGAATCTATTAACTAAGATGAACGTGTTGGATTCCAATATGTCAAGTAAGATGGATTCCAGTATATCAAAATTGGAAACTAATATGTCACAAATGGAAACTAATATGTCAAGTAAAATGGATTCAAAAATGTCTAAATTAGGATCTGATTTAAGTAATGAGATGACTAAAATGGGCGCTGATTTAGATTCCAAAATATCCGATCTCAGAGACTGTTGGAAGCAAGATTTAGCAGTGCTCAGTAGTAAAGTAAATGTTGAAATACAGCAGGTTAAACTAGAATGTACAGAAAATATTGTTCAAGTGCAAAGTGAATTGACGACACGAATCGAACAGGTTACTGAGGATCAACAGCAATTTAAATCCCATGTTGATGCAGAATTAGATAAAGTATGTGAGCACATAAAAGTGGTAGAGAATTCCAATGAAATTAATCATGCCGCCTTAGAATGTAAAGTAAATGATACCAAAATTCGGTGTGAGAAACTTGGAGAGCAAGTTGTAAATAAGGTCAATAATTTAGAGACTCACATAAGCCATTTCAGTGAAAGTGTGAATGAGCAACTTTGTGGGCATGAATGCAGACTAACCAAAGTAGAACAGTGTGTTTCTAACCATAGTGGTAGTATAATTTCCAGTGGAATAATTGAATCTACCGAGGTTGCGTATGTTACCCACAGACAGTTTTTAAAATTTGACCCAAGTAAGAACATGCACCCCAGAGAATTTTGGAACGATTTTGAAGACGTTTTGCCGAAAGTATGGAGCGATAAACAAAAGATAGGCTTTATCACTTCAAATTTGATGGGAGAGGCCAGAGTATGGGGGAATTTAGCCTCTGAAAAATACGCGAAATTGTCAGAATTTAAATTAGCGTTCTTTGAGGAATACTGGGGAAAGAGAAAGCAGATGGATGTTCTTAATCGGTTCTGGTCGGGAGAGAAGTATGACCCCAAGAGAGAGGGCATCAAACGATTTGTTCAAAGGTGGGTAACAACTCTGTCCTACCTTAGTAATAAGTTAGAAACAGAACAGATCATATTAGGGGTAGAAAATAAGCTACCGTGGAACTGGAAAACTAAGATCATATCTGCGCCCCGAGATAACATTGACAAGTTCGTACAGTATTTAGAAAGGGTTGAATCCGTCCAAAAAGAAGAAGAAAACATGAGGAGGGAGCATCGCCCGCCTGCTAGGCAGAATGACAATCGCGCGGATGTAAACATTAATAGGATGGGTGTTCAGAGAGGCGGCGGATACCGTGGCAGTTCACGTGGTAGAGGAAGAACATATGTTAACAGGTTCAATGAACGCGAGCAGTATGACAGCGGCCGACAGATGTCAGGAGGTGAGGCGGTCAGCTGGAGGCATAGTGATGACGCACCGCGCTCGGAAAACCATTAATTGTCTACGAGTGTGCTGGCGATCGTAGGCAACAGCGTTTGAAGTTAAATCCGCTGGCAAAACCATTCATAAGAAAGCAGCCTGAACGACCACCTAACATAAATGTTGTTGCTACAAAATTTAGGGAGGATAACGTAAAACAGACAGAGATAGTAGCTTTAAGTCAAGTGGAGGTTAATGAACCAATTAACTGTAAGAATAATCATAAGAAGCCACTTATTGAAGAACTAAGTACTAGTTATAAGGGTAATAATCAGAAAGACATTATGCACAGTAAAACTAATGAAGAGCTGTCGGATAGGGGTGAGAACAGTAATAATGGCAGGGTTGTGACTGTGCTTGATAAGATAATTGATGTTGTAGATAGTTACGAAGAAGAGGATAGATTAGAGGAGGAGGTAGAGGTTAATGACGACGCCTTGGATAGGGTCGTAGAAAAGGAGGTTAATGAGAAAGAGGGGGAAACATTGGAAAAATGTTTTGACTTAGCAATAGTGGATAGGCTAATAGGAGCTGCCACTAGAATTGAGGGTGATAATAAGCATGAAATAAACCCTGTAAGTGTGAATGTGATTGCCACCCAAAAGACAGGCTTCGAAAGGAGAGAAATTGTGCAAGATTTATTGGAGGAAGCAGAACCCAAAATAAATAAAGAGTACTTAGGGCAACCGATAGTAGAGCTAAGAGTATTAAATGAACCAGTTAAATGTTTGATAGATACTGGATCGGAAGTCTGTGCAGTATCCCAGAACTTGGTAAATGAACTCCCTAACAGTAAACAGATTGTTAAGATGCCAGTAAGTGGCTTGAACATTGTAGTAGCAACCGGTAAGACTAAGAAGACAGTAAAACAGGAAGTGTTTCTACCCATAGCATTTAAGGAAGTAGAAATAAGACAGAACTTCTTAGTTATAAATGGACTGAGTGTAGACATATTGGTGGGGGCTGACTTTTTGAATAAATATGAAGGATGGGTGAATTTTTCTACCAATGATGTTATGGTAAAAATTAAGGGTAAACTAATTACTATACCTTTCATCGGTAAGCAGCTATGTGAGGATCCTGAGCAGAATGATTTTCCTATATGTATTTGTAAAACAGAGAAATTCTTGGAGGGCTATAATGAGTACGGTGGCAAAAAAGTAGAGGATCCGTCTGAGCTTGTGAGTGTCAGAAATAGGATCGAGGAGAAATTACTAGAATTAATTGATATTGATGAAGCAAGGAAAAACGATTTAAGACAAATACTAGTGAAAACTAGGGAATGATCTAAGAAACTTACGTCAGAAACAAAGAAGTTTACCGATGAGTACGTGGGCCCATTTAGAATCGTAGAGAAGCCTCACCCAAATGCTTATAGACTGGAGTTTGTGAAATCACATAAGGTGTTAGGGCTTAGGAACATTGTGGATTTGAAAAGATATGTTCAAAAGAGAGACGTGGCCAGGAGTGAGTAGCTACCTCAGAGAGCTTTGCACTCTTTGCAGAGCTAAGTGCGTGACGAGCACTAGGTCTCGAGTCGTTTGACAATATTTCTTCCACTTTCTTTTCCGTATTGTCAACCTACCTCTTCTTTCATTCAGAACTAAAATTCTATCGTCTTTCCTTCTTCTCTATCGTAGTTTTTAAGTGATAAAGTGTTTAAGTAATGAGTAGGAAAGAACCTCAGTGCAGTATAGGTTAAGCGTAAGGAATGAGTGTAAGAGAAAATCAAAAAGGATTAAGATACCTCAGATAAGTAATAAGTTTCAGTAAAGTAAATGTTTGGCCTAAGGTGTGAGTAATGCCCTTAGAAAGGTAAAATAACTAAGAAATGTAAGAGCCTCAGAAAATATGGTGACGAACATTGAAGCTGTTTGTTAAGTTCAAATGGTTCAAATGGCTCTGAGCACTATGGGACTCAACTGCTGTGGTCATCAGTCCCCTAGAACTTAGAACTACTTAAACCTAACTAACCTAAGGACATCACACACATCCATGCCCGAGGCAGGATTCGAACCTGCGACCGTAGCAGTCCCACGGTTCCGGACTGCGCGCCTAGAACCGCGAGACCACCGCGGCCGGCGTTTGTTAAGTAACAGAACGATATGTTAAGACGTAGCATTAAGCTAATGTTTAGGAAAGGAAATGGAGCAGTACAGCAAAACTGTCTGTTCAATGAAGTCAGAGCCTCAGGAGGTGATTTAGTGGTAAAATGAGTAAAGGTACAGTGCAACAAGGTTGACTGTCAAAGGGGTAAAGGAAGTTAAGTTAAAGGGACAGTGCAGCAGGACTGACTGTCAAATGAAGAGAAATATGTGAGAAAAGGAGAAAGAATGAGCATAGTGTTTGGCTAGCTCGATATTAGGAAAAAGTGAGGCTACGAAGGTGAGTAAATAAAAAGCTTAATGTTGGTAACCAGAGGTGGCGTTTGTTGGTAAACAGAGGAGATGTTTGTAAACAAAAGGAAGTGAGGCTACGAATGTAAACAGAGCTGAGGCGACGTTGGTAACTCAGGAGGTGGATGTATGTTAGAAAGTATGGGTAACGAGGTTTCGCAGATTAGTAGGAAACGCTTTAACAAATACTAACCTGAGTGTGTGAAGTATGAGTATGAGAGTTGTAAATTAAACCCGAATGTGACTAGAGAAAACCTGATGTTGACAAGAAATTGAAGTAACTCCAGATATGTGAGATGAGGAAAGTACCCATGACATCGATTCCATTTTTGACCAGAGACACACAAAGCTCCCCAAGTTTGTCGTAGAGATTAGTATAAGGATTGTAGTGTTGATAAATGAATAAGTAAATATGTATTTTTCAGTGTTTAATTTATGATACAGGACTACAGGAGATTGCCTGGAGACAGAATTGTAATATTGATAATTTTGTGTATATTTTATATTGTTGTGTATTGTACAGGAACTGGAGAGTCACCAGTGCTGGCGGAGATTTATTATGTATTTGTGAACTATTTGTAGGAATTGTTTTTCTTAGTATTTCTTATGTAACCATAACTTGTTTGATTATGAGATGAAGAAGTAATTAAAGAGTAAATGTGCCACTTCGGTACTGCATTAGGAAAGTCAATTCACTTTTCACTTAAAAAAAAAAAAAAAAAAAAAAAATTTGAAAATTGTACATACTGTAAAGTAAATTTTATCAAAAATATGAGACTTTAGAGTCAAGCAGATAGCGCCATTTATCGCTGCTGTAGGTTAAGACGTAGCAGTTAGAAAGGGAACTGAGGCCAGCTGATGTTTCAGGTGCGCCGAAGTAAACAGAGGTGGTAGCACGAGACTTGAAATGGACCTCCCAAGCAGGACCCGGTCGAACAACGAGTGCTATCAAAATCTTAAGTGTAAGTGGTAAAAAAGTGACGCTCACCATAGCGATAGTAGTGTTAGTGTGCGTGTGACGTACATCAAGATAGTATTTAGGTTTGTTTTCTCTTTCAGGAATTTGTAAATAGAATTTTGTAATCTGAAAAATTTTTTTTTGAATGATGATAAAAGTGCATGTTTAGATATAAGATGTTTTGTAGGTCGTCAGCCCTAGGTATAAGTGGATGATTGATGTACAGGAACTATAAATGTTAAATAGCTGTTTGAGTAAATCTTTAATAGAAATTTTTTTAGAAAACTAAAAGTTTGTCATGAATGAAAAAATTTAGTTTCCTCAGGAGGTGTGTGGCGTCGCAACTAGTGCGAGCGCACAGTTTTCTATCAAATATTTACTGTGAAATGTAGACAGACTGTAAAGTAGCCATCAGATTAGCATATGTGCTGTAGCGGGCAGATTACCGGTGTCCGTTCGTCTGACGTCACGACCATATGGCATGTCTGTACCGTGAGAATGTAAGACCTGTGCGCTAACTAGCCGCGTGTATAACGTGGAACTTTCATCTTTAATAACTTCTAACTGAGGAACCTGAGGAAATTAAAAGTTAATATACTAGTTTCTGTTATGAATAAAAATAAGTCATCCAAATTTGAGCTTTGAAACCTGCATATTTTGGAAATTAGAAAAATCTTACAGAAAACGCAAATTTCTACAATTTTCGAGTCTAAATAAATACCATTATGTATAGATCACCTTCAGTGACCATCCAACTATGAAACAAAATCACCTTCCGTGCTTTTGTATTTATTTTGAGAATTTTACTTTTAGAAATTCACCTATAACTTTGTTAAAACCATAAATGTTTTGAATTTTTGTGAACAGTTATTTTATATGAGTAGGTGAGAGTGAATGAGTGTGCCTGAGTGAATGAAAGAGGGACATTCGCCATTCTTTGCAAGTGTATAAAATCTAGGTTGGAACTCGCAAGTGTTCAGACGATGTAACCGTGGGAACAGAGTCGCCAGTGGTTCCCCATCTTAGTGAATGTCGGATGTCCAAGAGTGTATGGTATTGTACAAGCAGCCAGAACGTTCGCGAGTATTTAAATAATTTCTGGAAATAAAGTAAAGTCTAGTTTTCCTTTCGGTTTGTTAAATTATACAGTAAATTTTGTGTAACAAGAAATCATGACGTAAATGATTCAGAAGTCATGACTGGTGCGTGCTAGATTTTGGCGCGAGGCGCACCCAAAGAGTTAATTCTGATTGGCTGTGTGATGTGTGAGCCAATGAGATGCGAGGACGGTTAGCAGACTAGGAGAGTGAGTCGCGAGTGGATGAGGAGTCGCGAAGGAACTGTGATCGAGAAGAGACATGCTTGATGTGTCCTCGCGAATAATGTGTAAAATGAAGTCATAAAACGGCTTCATCGGTTCGGTACTGTGCGATCTGAGACTGGAAGAGTCCAGTAACGCGTAGTGTGAGTTTGAGCGAGTTGTGACTTTTCGTTCCGCGAAAGACGCGAGTAACTTTAATAATTAAAAGCGTGGCGGTACTTCGTAAACTTTTACTAAGTGCTTATGGCGAGCATTAACGTTAAAAAACGAACTATTATTGAACATCGACTGCAAACGTGTATGTTAGAAAATCGTCTGTGTTGCAGTTAAGTAAATTCCGTAACTTTGAAAGCTAATTCTGGCGGGGTTTGAGTGTGGATAGAATTGTGAACTGAACTTTCTTCAAACGTAGATTAGCGGGCTGATGATCAGGCTTAAAGACAATAAAGAGCTTAAATAGAATTACCAACTTCGCGTTCTCGTTTGAGTAAACAATTACTACCATTCCAATAACTCAATTTATTTAGGAAGATTGCTCATAGATTGTATTTCAGCAAACATGTATCGCGGCCTCCGGTGAGCGGCTATTAAATTGCAGTTTCTTCAACACTGCTTTTCTGCAATTTTTCCAGTAGCTGCTATCAGGAGAGGCGAGTGCAGCAACTACCTAAGAAACGAGGTAGGTGGATTTTCTTTCAGGGAAAGGAAACTGCGCGATAAGAGCCTGACCCGTCGCACCTGGAAGACCAGTAGTAGCTTCCGATGCAAATCTGGAGGCATTCTGCAATCTGTGGACTATCAGAGTGTTGATGAAACACAGAAATTGCATCGGGATTGAATACAACAGTCACCATGCGCACTTTCCTCCATGAGAGTAATGTCTCAAACAGTCTACGCTTTTATCGTTTCCAGGAAGACCAGTAGTAGTTTCCGATGCACATCTGGAGGCATTCTGTAATCTGTGAACTATCAGAGTGTTGATGAAACACAGAAATTGCATCGGGATTGAATACAACAGTCACCATGCGCACTTTCCTCCATGGGTGTAATGTCTCAAACAGTTTACGCTTTGATGTTCCCTGGAAGACCAGTAGTAGTTTCCGATGCACATCTGTAGGCATTCTGTAATCTGTGGACCTTAAAAGTGTTGAAGAAACACAGAAATTGCATCGGGATTGAATACAACAGTCACCATACGCACTTTCCTCCATGTGAGTAATAACTCAATCAGTCTACGATTTGATCGTTCCCTGGAAGACCAGTAGTAGTTTCCGATGCACATCTGGAGGCATTCTGTAATCTGTGGACTATCAGAGTGTTGATGAAACACAGAAATTGCATCGGGATTGAATACAACAGTCACCATGCGCACTTTCCTCCATTGGTGTAATGTCTCAAATAGTCTACGCCTTGATCGTTCCCTGGAAGACCAGTAGTAGCTTCCGATGCAATTCTGGTGGCATACTGTAATCCGTGGACTATCTGAGTCTTGATGAAACACAGATATTGCATCGGGATTGAATACAATAGTCACCATGCCCACTTTCCTCCATGGGAGTAATGTCGCAAACTGTCTACGCTTTGATCGTTCCCTGGAAGACCAGTAGTAGTTTCCGATGCACACCTGGAGTCATTCTGTAATCTGTGGACCTTCAAAGTGTTGATGAAACACAGAACTGCATCGGGATGGAGTACAACAGTCACCATGCGCACTTTCCTCCATGGGAGAAATGTCTCAAACAGTCTACGCTTTGATCGTTCCCAGGAAGACCAGTAGTAGTTTCCGATGCACATCTTGAGTCATTCTGTAATCTGTGGACTATCAGAGTCTTGATGAAACACAGATATTGCATCGGGATTGAATACAACAGTCACCATGCGCAATTTCCTCCTTGGGAGTAATGTTTTAAACTGTCTACGCTTTGATCGTTCCCTGGAAGACCAGTAGTAGTTTCCGATGCACTTCTGTAGGCATTCTGTAATCTGTGGACCTTAAAAGTGTTGAAGAAACACAGAAATTGCATCGGGATTGAATACAACAGTCACCATACGCACTTTCCTCCATGTGAGTAATAACTCAATCAGTCTACGATTTGATCGTTCCCTGGAAGACCAGTAGTAGTTTCCGATGCACATCTGGAGGCATTCTGTATGCTGTGGATTATCAGAGTGTTGATGAAACACCGAAATTGCATCGGGATTGAATACAACAGTCACCATGCGCAGTTACCTCCATGGGAGTAATGTCTCAAACAGTCTACGCTTTGATCGTTCCCTGGAAGACCAGAAGTAGCTTCCGATGCACATCTGGAGGCATTCTGTAATCTGTGTATTATCAGAGTGTTGATGGAACACAGAAATTGCATCGGGATTGAATACAACAGTCACCATGCGTACTTTGCTCCACGGGAGTAATGTCTCAAACAGTTTACGCTTTGATCGTTGCCTGGAAGACCAGTAGTAGTTTCCGATGCACATCTGGTTGCATTCTGTAATCTGTGGACTATCAGAGAGTTGCTGAAAAACAGAAATTGCATCGGGATTGAATACAACAATCACGATGTGTTCTTTCCTCCACGCGAGTAAGGTCTCACACGGTCTACGCTTTGTTCGTTCCCTGGAAGACCAGTAGTAGTTTCCAATGCACGTCTGGTGGCATTCTGTAATCTGTGGACTAACAGTGTGTTGATGAAACATAGAAATTGCATCGGGATTGAATACAACAGTCAGCAAGCGCACTTCCCTCCATGGGAGTAATGTCTCAAACAGTCTACGCTTTGATCGTTCCCTGGAAGACCAGAAGTAGCTTTCGATGCACATCTGGAGGCATTCTGTAATCTGTGGACTATCAGAGTGTTGATGAAACACTGAAATTGCATCGGGATTGAATACAACAGTCACCATGCGCACTTTCTTCCATGCCTGTAATGTCTCAAATAGTCTACGCCTTGATCGTTCCCTGGAAGACCAGTAGTAATTTCCGGTGCACATCTGGATGCATCTGTAATCTGTGTACCTTCAAACTGTTGATGGAACACAGAAATTGCATCGGGATTGAGTGCAACAGTCACCATGCGCACTTTCCTCCATGAGAGTAATGCCTCAAACAGTCTACGCTTTTATCGTTTCCAGGAAGACCAGTAGTAGTTTCCGATGCACATCTGGAGGCATTCTGTAATCTGTGGACTATCAGAGTGTTGATGAAACACAGAAATTGCATCCTGATTGAATACAACAGTCACCATGCGCACTTTCCTCCGTTGGTGTAAAGTCTCAAACAGTTTACGGTTTGATGGTTACCTGGAAGACCAGTAGCAGTTTCCGATGCACATCTGGAGGCATTCAGTAATCTGTGGAGTATCAGAGTGGTGATCAAACACAGAAATTGCATCAGGATTGAATACAACAGTCACCATGCACACCTTCCTCCATGGGAGTAATGTCTCAAAGTGTTTACGCTTTGATCGTTCCCTGCAAGACCAGTAGTAGTTTCCGATGCACATCTGGAGGCATTCTGTAATCTGTGGACTATCAGAGTGTTGATGAAACACAGGAATTGCATCGGGATTGAATACAACAGACACCATGCCCACTTTCCTCCATGGGAGTATTGTCTGAAACAGTCCACGCTTAGATGGTTCCCAGGAAGACCAGTAGTAGTTTCCGATGCACATCTGGAGGCATTCTGTAATCTGTGGACAATCAGAGTGTTGATGAAACACAGAAATTGCATCCTGATTGAATACAACAGTCACCATGCGCACTTTCCTCCATTGGTGTAAAGTCTCAAACAGTTTACGGTTTGATCGTTACCTGGAAGACCAGTAGCAGTTTCCGATGCACATCTGGAGGCATTCTGTAATCTGTTGACCATCAGAGTGTTGATGAAACACAGAAATTGCATCGGGGTTGAATACAACAGTCACCATGCCCACTTTCCTCCATGGGAGTATTGTCGCAAACAGTCTACGCTTTGATCGTTCCCAGGAAGACCAGTAGTAGTTTCCGATGCACATCTGTAGGCATTCTGTAATCTGTGGACTATCTGAGTCTTGATGAAACACAGATATTGCATCGGGATTGAATACAACAGTCACCATGCGCACTTTCCTCCATGGGTGTAATGTCTCAAACAGTTTACGCTTTGATGTTCCCTGGAAGACCAGTAGTAGTTTCCGATGCACATCTGTAGGCATTCTGTAATCTGTGGACCTTAAAAGTGTTGAAAAAACACAGAAATTGCATCGGGATTGAATACAACAGTCACCATACGCACTTTCCTCCATGTGAGTAATAACTCAATCAGTCTACGATTTGATCGTTCCCTGGAAGACCAGTAGTAGTTTCCGATGCACATCTGGAGGCATTCTGTAATCTGTGGACTAACAGAGTGTTGATGAAACATAGAAATTGCATCGGGATTGAATACAACAGTCACCATGCGCACTTCCCTCCATGGGAGTAATGTCTCAAACAGCCTACGCTTTGATCGTTCCCTGGAAGACCAGAAGTAGCTTCCGATGCACATCTGGAGGCATTCTGTAATCTGTGGACTATCAGAGTGTTGATGAAACACAGAAATTGCATCGGGATTGAATACAACAGTCACCATGCGCACTTCCCTCCATGGGAGTAACGTCTCAAACAGTCTACGCTTTGATCGTTCCCTGGAAGACCAGAAGTAGCTTCCGATGCACATCTGGAGGCATTCTGTAATCTGTGGACTATCAGAGTGTTGATGAAACACAGAAATTGCATCGTGATTGAATACAACAGTCACCATGCGCACTTTCCTCCATGGGTGTAATGTCTCAAATAGTCTACGCCTTGATCGTTCCCTGGAAGACCAGTAGTAATTTCCGATGCACATCTGGATGCATCTGTAATCTGTGTACCTTCAAACTGTTGATGGAACACAGAAATTGCATCGGGATTGAATGCAACAGTCACCATGCGCACTTTCCTCCATGGGTGTAATGTCTCAAATAGTGTACGCTTTGATATTTCCCTGGAAGACCAGTAGTAGTTTTCGATGCACATCTGGATGCTTTCTGCAATCTGTGGACCTTGAAAGTGTTGATGAAACACAGAAATTGTATCGGGATGGA
This sequence comes from Schistocerca gregaria, assembly GCF_023897955.1. Lineage (NCBI taxonomy): Eukaryota > Metazoa > Arthropoda > Insecta > Orthoptera > Acrididae > Schistocerca > Schistocerca gregaria. The sequence goes on along the minus strand of NC_064929.1, from coordinate 17,171,571 downwards.
ATACAACAGTCACCATGCGCACTTTCCTCCATGGGAGTAATGTCTCTAACAGTCTACGCTTCGATCGTTCCCAGGAAGACCAGTAGTTGTTTCCGATGCACATCTGGAGGCATTCAGTAATCTGTGGAGTATCAGAGTGTTGATCAAACACAGAAATTGCATCGGGATTGAATACAACAGTCACCATGCACACCTTCCTCCATGGGAGTAATATCTCAAAGTGTTTACGCTTTGATCGTTCCCTGCAAGACCAGTAGTAGTTTCCGATGCACATCTGGAGGCATTCTGCAATCTGTGGACTATCAGAGTGTTGATGAAACACAGGAATTGCATCGGGATTGAATACAACAGACACCATGCCCACTTTCCTCCATGGGAGTAATGTCTGAAACAGTCCACGCTTTGATCGTTCCCTGGAAGACCAGTAGTAGTTTCCGATGCAATTCTGGTGGCATTCTGTAATCCGTGCACTATCAGAGTGTTGTTGAAACACAGAAATTATATCGGGATTGAATACGACAGTCACCATGCACACTCTCCTCCACGGGAGGTATGTCCCAAACTGTCTACGCTTTGATGGTTGCCTGGAAGACTAGTAGATGTTTCCGATGCACATCTGGTGGCATTCTGTAATATGTGGACTATCAGAGTGTTGATGAAACACAGAATTTGCATAGGGATTGAATACAACAGTCACCATGCACACTTTCCTCCATAGGAGCAATGTCTCAAACAGTCTACGCTTTGATCGTTCCCTGGAAAACCTGTAGTAGTTTCCGATGCACATCTGGAGGCATTCTGTAATCTGTGGACCTTCAAAGTGTTGATGAAACACAGATATTACATCGGGATGGAATACAACGGTCACAATGCGCACTTCCTCCATATGAGTAATGTCCCTAACAGTCTACGCTTTGATCGTTCCCTGGAAGACCAGTAGTAGTTTCCGATGCACATCTGGAGGCATTCTGTAATCTGTGGGCTATCAGAGTGTTGATGAATCACAGAAATTGCTTCGGGATTGAATACAACAGTCACCATGTGCACTTTCTCCACGGAAGTAATGTCTCAAACAGTCTACGCTTTGATTGTTCCCTGGAAGACCAGTAGTAGTTTCCGATGCACATCTGGAGGCATTCTGAAATCTGTGGACTAACTGATTGTTGATGAAACACAGAAATTGCTTTCTGATTGATTACAACAGTCACCATGCGCACTTTCCTCCATGGGAGTAATGTCTCAAACAGTCTACGCTTTGATCGTTCCCTGGAAGACCAGAAGTATCTTCCGATGCACATCTGGAGGCATTCTGTAACCTGTGGACTATCAGAGTGTTGATGGAACACAGAAATTGCATCGGGATTGAATACAACAGTCACCATGCGCACTTTGCTCCACGGGAGTAATGTCTCAAACAGTTTACGCATTGATCGTTCCCTGGAAGACCAGTAGAAGTTTCCGATGCACATCTGGTTGCATTCTGTAATCAGTGGACTATGAGAGTGTTGATGAAATACAGAAATTGCACCGGGATTGAATACAACAATCACCATGTGCTCTTTCCTTCACGGGAGAAGGTCTCACACGGTCTACGATTTGATCGTTCCCTGGAAGACCAGTAAAAGTTTCCGATCCACGTCTGGTGGCATTCTGTAATCTGTGGACTAACAGAGTGTTGATGAAACAGAGAAATTGCATCGGGATTGAATACAACAGTCAGCATGCAAACTTCCCTCCATGGGAGTAATGTCTCAAACAGTCTACGATTTGATCGTTCCTTGGAAGACCAGTTGTAGTTTCCGACGCACATCTGGTGACATTCTGTAATCTGTGGACTATTAGAGTGTTGATGGAACACAGAAATTGCATCGGGATTGAATACAGCAGTCACCATCCGCACTTTCCTCCACGGGTGTAATGTCTCAAACAGTCTACGATTTGATCGTTCCCAGGAAGACCAGTAGTAGTTTCGGATGCACATCTGATGACATTCCTTTCTCTGTGGACTATCAGAGTGTTGATGAAACACAGAAATTGCATCGGGATTGAATACAACAGTCACCATGCGCACTTTCCTCCATGTTAGTAATGTCTCAAACAGTCTACGCTATGATCGTTCCCTGGAAGACCAGTGGTAGTTTCCAATTCACATCTGGAGGCATTCTGTAATCTGTGGAATATCGGAGTGTTGATGAAATACAGAAATTGCATCGGGTTGAATACAACAGTAACCATGTGCACTTTCCTCAATGGGAGTAATGTCTCAAAGAGTTTACGCTTTGATCGTTCCCTGCAAGACCAGTAGTAGTTTCCGATGCACATCTGGAGGCATTCTGTAATCTGTGGACTATCAGAGTGTTGATGAAACACAGGAATTGCATCGGGATTGAATACAACAGTCACCGTGCCCACTTTCCTCCATGGGAGTAATGTCTGAAACAGTCCACGTTTTGATCGTTCCCTGCAAGACCAGTAGTAGTTTCCGATGCAATTCTGGTGGCATTCTGTAATCCGTGGACTATCAGAGTGTTGATGAAGCACAGAAATTGCATCGGGATTAAATACGACAGTCACCATGCGCACTCTCCTCCACGGGAGTTATGTCTCAAACTGTCTACGCTTTGATCGTTGCCTTGAAGACTAGTAGATGTTTCCGATGCACATCTGGTGGCATTCTGTAATATGTGGACTATCAGAGTGTTGATGAAACACAGATATTGCATCGGGATTGAATACAACAGCCACCATGCGCACTTTAATCCACAGGAGCAATGTCTCAAACAGTCTACGCTTTGATCGTTCCCTGGAAAACCTGTAGTAGTTTCCGATGCACATCTGGAGGCATTCTGTAATCTGTGGACCTTCAAAGTGTTGATGAAACACAGAAATTGCTTTCTGATTGATTACAACAGTCACCATGCGCACTTTCCTCCATGGGAGTAATGTCTCAAACAGTCTACGCTATGATCGTTCCCTGGAAGACCAGAAGTATCTTCCGATGCACATCTGGTTGCATTCTGTAATCTGTGGACTATCAGAGTGTTGATGAAACACAGAAATTGCACCGGGATTGAATACAACAATCACCATGTGCTCTTTCCTCCACATCAGTAAGGTCTCACACGGTCTACGCTTTGATCGTTCCCTGGAAGACCAGTAGTAGTTTCCGATGAACGTCTGGTGGCATTCTGTAATCTGTGGACTAACAGAGTGTTGATGAAACACAGATATTGCATCGGGATTGAATACAACAGTCACCATGCGCACTTGCCTCCATGTTAGTAATGTCTCAAAAGTCTACGCTTTGATCATTCCCTGGAAAACCAGAGGTAGTTTCCGATGCATATCTGGTGGCATTCTGTAATCTGTGGACTATCAGAGTGTTGATGAAACACAGAAATTGCATCGGGATTGAATACAACAGTCACCATGCGCACTTTCCTCTATGGGAGTAATGTCTGAAACAGTCCACGCTTTGATCGTTCCCTGGAAGACCTGTAGTAGCTTCCTATGCAATTGTGGTGGCATTCTGTAGTCCGTCTACTATCAGAGTGTTTATGAAACACAGTAATTGCATCGGGATTGAATACGACAGTCACCATGCGCACTCTCCTCCACGGGAAGTATGTCTCAAACTGTCTACGCTTTGATCGTTGTCTGGAAGACCAGTAGAAGTTTCCGATGCACATCTGGTGGCATTCTGTAATCTGCGGACTATCAGAGTGTTGATAAAACACAGAAATTGCCTCGGGATTGAATACAACAGTCACCATGCGCACTTTCTTCCACAGGAGTAATGTCTCTAACAGTCTACGCTTGGATCGTTCCCAGGAAGACCAGTAGTAGTTTCCGATGCACATCCGGAGGCATTCTGTAATCTGTGGAGTATCAGAGTGTTCATGACACACAGAAATTGCATCGGGATTGAATAGAACAGTCACCATGCACACCTTCCTCCATGGGAGTAATGTCTCAAAGGGTTTACGGTTTGATCGGTCCCTGGAAGACCAGTAGTAGTTTCCGATGCACATCTGGAGGCATTCTGTAATCTGTGGACTATCAGCGTGTTGATGAAACACAGAAATTGCATCGGTATTGAATACAACAGTCACCATGCGCACTTTATCCCATGTTAGTAATATCTCAAACAGGCTACACTTTAATCGTTCCCTGGAAGACCAGTGGTAGTTTCCAATGCACATCTGGAGGCATTCTGTAATTTGTGGATTGTCAGAGTGTAGATGAAACACAGAAATTGCATCGGGATTGAATACAACAGTCACAATGCGCATTTTCCTCCATGGGAGTAATGTCTGAAACAGTCTACGCTTTGATCGTTCCCTGCAAGACCAGTAGTAGTTTCCGATGCACATCTGGTGGCATTCTGTAATCTGTGGACTATCAGAGTGTTGATGAAACACAGAAATTGCATCGGGATTGAATACAACAGTCACCATACGCACTTTCCTCCATATGAGTAATGTCTTTAACAGTCTACTCTTTGATCGTTCCCTGGAAGACCAGTAGTAGTTTCCGATGCACATCTGGAGGCATTCTGTAATCTGTGGACTATCAGAGTGTTGATGAAACACAGAAATTGCATCGGGATTGAATACAACAGCCACCATGCGCACTCTCCTACATGGGAGTAATGTCTCAAACAGTCTACGCTTTGATCGTTCCCTGGAAGACCAGTAAGAGTTTCCGATGCACATCTGGAGACATTCTGAAATCTGTGGGCTATCAGAGTGTTGATGGAACACAGAAATTGCATCGGGTTTGAATACAACGGTCACCATGCACACTTTGCTCCACGTGAGTAATGTCTCAAACAGTTTACGCTTTGATCGTTCCCTGGAAGACCAGTAGTAGTTTCCGATGTACATCTGGTTGCATTCTGTAATCTGTGGACTATCAGAGAGTTGATGAAATACATCAATTGCATCGGGATTGAATACAACAGTCACCATGTGCTCTTTCCTCCACGGGAGTAAGGTCTCACACGGTCTACGCTTTGATCGTTCCCTGGAAGACCAGTAGTAGTTTCCGATGCACGTCTGGTGGCATTCTGTAATCTGTGGACTAACAGAGTGTTGATGAAACATAGAAATTGCATCGGGATTGAATACAACAGTCAGCATGTGCACTGCCCTCCATGGGAGTAATGTCTCAAACAGTCTACGCTTTGATCGTTCCCTGGAAGACCAGAAGTAGCTTCCGATGCACATCTGGAGGCATTCTGTAATCTGTGGACTATCAGAGTGTTGATAAAACACAGGAAATTGCATCGGGATTGAATACAACAGTCAACTTTCCTCCATGGGTGTAATGTCTCAAATAGTCTACGACTTGATCGTTCCCTGGAAGACCAGTAGTAATTTACGATGCACATCTTAATGCATTCTGTAATATGTGGACCTTCAAACTGTTGATGGAACACAGAAATTGCATCGGGATTGAATACAGCAGTCACCATCCTCACTTTCCTCCACGGGTGTAATGTCTCAAAGAGTCTACGCTTTGATCGTTCCCTGGAAGACCAGTAGTAGTTTCGGATGCACATCTGGTGACATTCCTTTATCTGTGGACTATCAGAGTGTTGATGAAACACAGAAATTGCATCGGGATTGAATGCAACAGTCACCATGCGCTCTTTCCTCCAAGGGTGTAATGTCTCCAACAGTCTACGCTTTGATCGTTCCCTATAAGATCGGAAGTAGTTTCCGATGCACATCTGGAGGCATTCTGTAATATGTGGACTATCAGTATGTTGATGGAACACAGAAATTGCATCGGGATTGAATACAGCAGTCACCATCCTCACTTTCCTCCACGGGTGTAATGTCTCAAAGAGTCTACGCTTTCATCGTTCCCTGGAAGACCAGTAGTAGTTTTGGATCCACATCTGGTGGCATTCCTTTATCTGTGGACTATCAAAGTGTTGATGAAACACAGAAATTGCATCGGAATTGAATCCAACAGTCTCCAAGCGCACTTTCCTCCACAGGAGCAATGTCTCAAACAGTCTACGCTTTGATCGTTCCCTGGAAAACCTGTAGTAGTTTCCGATGCACATCTGGAGACATTCTGTAATCTGTGGACCTTCAAAGTGTACATGGAACACAGAGATTGCATCGGGATTGAATACAACAGTCGGCATGCGCACTGCCCTCCATGGGAGTAATGTCTCAAACAGTCTACGCTTTGATCGTTTCCTGGAAGACCAGAAGTAGCTTCCGATGCACATCTGGAGGCATTCTGTAATCTATGGACTATCAGAGTGTTTATGAAACACAGAAATGGCATCGGGATTGAATACAACAATCACCATGTGCACTTTCCTCCATGGGTGTAATGTCTCAAATAGTCTACGCCTTGATCGTTCCCTGGAAGACCAGTAGTAGTTTCCGATGCACATCTTAATGCATTCTGTAATCTGTGGACCTTCAAACTGTTGATGGAACACAGAAATTGCATCGGGATTGAATACAGCAAACAGAATCCTCACTTTCCTCCACGGGTGTAATGTCTCAAACTGTCTACGCTTTGATCGTTCCCTGGAAGACCAGTAGCAGTTTCGGATGCACATCTGGTGACATTCCTTTATCTGGGGACTATCAGGGTGTTGATGAAACACAGAAATTGCATCGGGATTGAATACAACAGTTACCATACGCACTTTCCTCCATGGGTGTAATGTCTCAAATAGTCTACGCCTTGATCGTTCCCTGGAAGACCAGTAGTAGTTTCCGATGCACATCTTAATGCATTCTGTAATCTGTGGACCTTCAAAATGTTGATGGAACACAGACATTGCATCGGAATTGAATACAGCAGTCACCATCCTCACTTTCCTCCACGGGTGTAATGTCTCAAACAGTCTACGCTTTGATCGTTCCCTGGCAGACCAGTAGTAGTTTCGGATGCACATCTGGTGACATTCCTTTATCTGTGGACTATCAGAGTGTTGATGAAACACAGAAATTGCATCGGGATTGAATGCAACAGTCACCATGCGCTCTTTCCTCCATGGGTGTAATGTCTCTAACAGTCTACGCTTTGATCGTTCCCTATAAGACCAGAAGTAGTTTCCGATGCACATCTGGAGGCATTCTGTAATCTGTGGACTATCAGAGTGTTGATGGAACACAGAAATTGCATAGGGATTGAATACAGCAGTCACCATCCTCACTTTCTCCACGGGTGTAATGTCTCAAAAAGTCTACGCTTTGATCGTTCCCTGGAAGACCAGTAGTAGTTTCGGATGCACATCTGGTGACATTCCTTTATCTGTGGACTATCAAAGTGTTGATGAAACACAGAAATTGCATCGGAATTGAATACAACAGTCTCCATGCGCACTTTCCTCCACAGGAGCAATGACTCAAACAGTCTACGCTTTGATCGTTCCCTGGAAAACCTGTAGTAGTTTCCGATGCACATCTGGAGACATTCTGTAATCTGTGGACCTTCAAAGTGTAGATGAAACACAGATATTGCATCGGGATTGAATACAACAGTCACCATGCGCACTTTCCTCCATATGAGTAATGTCCCTAACAGTCTACGCTTTGATCGTTCCCTGGAAGACCAGTAGTAGTTTCCGATGCACATCTGGAGGCATTCTGTAATCTGTGGGCTATCAGAGTGTTGATGAATCACAGAAATTGCATCGGGATTGAATACAACAGTCACCATGTGCACTTTCTACACGGAAGTATTGTCTCAAACAGTCAACGCTTTGATCGTTCCCAGGAAGACCAGTAGTAGTTTCGGATGCACATCTGATGACATTCCTTTCTCTGTGGACTATCAGAGTGTTGATGAAACACAGAAATTGCATCGGGATTGAATACAACAGGCACCAAGCGCACTTTCCGCAATGGGTGTAATGTCTCAAATAGTCTACGCTTTGATCGTTCCCTGGAAGACCAGTAGTAGTTTCCGATGCACATCTGGATGTATTCAGTAATCTGTGGACCTTCAAAGTGTTGATGAAACACAGATATTGCATCGGGATTGAATAAAACAGTCACCATGCGCACTTGCCTACCATGTTAGTAATGTCTCAAACAGTCTACGCTTTGATCATTCCCTGGAAGACCAGTGGTAGTTTCCGATGTACATCTGGAGGCATTCTGTAATCTGTGGACTATCAGAGTGTTGATGAAACACAGAAATTGCATCGGGATTGAATACAACAGTCACCATGCGCACTTTCCTCTATGGGAGTAATGTCTGAAACAGTCCACGCTTTAATCGTTCCCTGGAAGATCTGTAATAGCTTCCGATGCAATTCTGGTGGCATTCTGTAGTCCGTGGACTATCAGAGTGTTGATGAAACACAGAAATTGCTTCGTGTTTGAATACAACAGTCACCATGCGCACTTTCTTCCACAGGAGTAATGTCTCTAACTATCTACGCTTGGATTGTTCCCAGGAAGACCAGTAGTAGTTTCCGATGCACATCTGGAGGCATTCTGTAATCTGTGGAGAAATAGAATTTTCATGACACACAGAAATTGCATCGGGATTGAATAGAACAGTCACCATGTACACCTTCCTAAATGGGAGTAATGTCTCAAAGAGTTTACGGTTTGATCGGTCCCTGGAAGACCAGTAGTAGTTTCCGATGCACATCTGGAGGCATTCTGTAATCTGTGGACTATCAGCGTGTTGATGAAACACAGAAATTGCATCGGTATTGAATACAACAGTCACCATGCGCACTTTATCTCATGTTAGTAATATTTCAAACAGTCTACGCATTCATCGTTCCCTGGAAGACCAGTGGTAGTTTCCAATACACATCTGGAGGCATTCTGTAATTTGTGGACTGTCAGAGTGTAGATGAAACACAGAAATTGCATCGGGATTGAATACAACAGTCACAATGCGCATTTTCCTCCATGGGAGTAATGTCTGAAACAGTCCACGCTTTGATCGTTCCCTGGAAAACCAGTAGTAGTTTCCGATGCACATCTGGTGGCATTCTGTAATCTGTGGACTATCAGATTGTTGATGAAACACAGAAATTGCATCGGGATTGAATACAACAGCCACCATGCGCACTTTCCTCCATATGAGTAATGTCTCTAACAGTCTACGATTTGATCGTTCCCTGGAAGACCAGTAGTAGTTTCCGATGCACATCTGGAGGCATTCTGTAATCTGTGGAGTATCAGAGTGTTCATGACACACAGAAATTGCATCGGGATTGAATAGAACAGTCACCATGCGAACCTTCCTCCATGGGAGTAATGTCACAAAGAGTTTACGGTTTGATCGGTCCCTGGAAGACCAGTAGTAGTTTCCGATGCACATCTGGAGGCATTCTGTAATCTGTGGACTATCAGAGTGTTGATGAAACACAGAAATTGCATCGTGTTTGAATACAACAGTCACCATGCGCACTCTCCTCCATGGGAGTAATGTCTCAAACAGTCTACGCTTTGATCGTTCCCTGGAAGACCAGTAGTAGTTTCCGATGCACATCTGGAGACATTCTGAAATCTGTGGACTAACTAATTGTTGATGAAACACAGAAATTGCATTGGGATTGATTACAACAGTCACCATGCGCACTTTCCTCCATGGGAGTAATGTCTCTAAAAGTCTACGCTTGGATCGTTCCCAGGAAGACCAGTAGTAGTTGCCGATGCACATCTGGAGGCATTCTGTAATCTTTGGAGTATCAGAGTGTTCATGACACACAGAAATTGCATCGGGATTGAATACAACAGTCACCATGCGCACCTTCCTCCATGGGAGTAAAGTCACAAAGAGTTTACGGTTTGATCGGTCCCTGGAAGACCAGTAGTAGTTTCCGATGCACATCTGGTGGCACTCTGTAATCTGTGGACTATCAGACTGTTGATGAAACACAGAAATTGCATTGGGATTGAATACAACAGTCACCATCCGCACTTTATCCCATGTTAGTAATATCTCAAACAGTCTACGCTTTAATCGTTCCCTGGAAGACCAGTGGTAGTTTCCAATGCACATCTGGAGGCATTCTGTAATCTGTGGACTATCAGAGTGTTGATGAAACACAGAAATTGCATCGGGATTGAATACAACAGTCACCATGCGCACTTTCCTCCACGGGAGTAATGTCTCCAACCGTCTACGATTTGATCGGTCCCTCGAAGACCAGTAGTAGTTTCCGATGCACAACTTGTGGCATTCTGTAATCTGTGGACTATCAGAGTGTTGATGAAACACAGAAATTGCATCGGGATTGAATACAACAGGCACCAAGCGCACTTTCCGCAATGGGTGTAATGTCTCAAATAGTCTACGCTTTGATCGTTCCCTGGAAGACCAGTAGTAGTTTCCGATGCACATCTGGATGTATTCAGTAATCTGTGGACCTTCAAAGTGTTGATGAAACACAGATATTGCATCGGGATTGAATAAAACAGTCACCATGCGCACTTGCCTACCATGTTAGTAATGTCTCAAACAGTCTACGCTTTGATCATTCCCTGGAAGACCAGTGGTAGTTTCCGATGTACATCTGGAGGCATTCTGTAATCTGTGGACTATCAGAGTGTTGATGAAACACAGAAATTGCATCGGGATTGAATACAACAGTCACCATGCGCACTTTCCTCTATGGGAGTAATGTCTGAAACAGTCCACGCTTTAATCGTTCCCTGGAAGATCTGTAATAGCTTCCGATGCAATTCTGGTGGCATTCTGTAGTCCGTGGACTATCAGAGTGTTGATGAAACACAGAAATTGCTTCGTGTTTGAATACAACAGTCACCATGCGCACTTTCTTCCACAGGAGTAATGTCTCTAACTATCTACGCTTGGATTGTTCCCAGGAAGACCAGTAGTAGTTTCCGATGCACATCTGGAGGCATTCTGTAATCTGTGGAGAAATAGAATTTTCATGACACACAGAAATTGCATCGGGATTGAATAGAACAGTCACCATGTACACCTTCCTAAATGGGAGTAATGTCTCAAAGAGTTTACGGTTTGATCGGTCCCTGGAAGACCAGTAGTAGTTTCCGATGCACATCTGGAGGCATTCTGTAATCTGTGGACTATCAGCGTGTTGATGAAACACAGAAATTGCATCGGTATTGAATACAACAGTCACCATGCGCACTTTATCTCATGTTAGTAATATTTCAAACAGTCTACGCATTCATCGTTCCCTGGAAGACCAGTGGTAGTTTCCAATACACATCTGGAGGCATTCTGTAATTTGTGGACTGTCAGAGTGTAGATGAAACACAGAAATTGCATCGGGATTGAATACAACAGTCACAATGCGCATTTTCCTCCATGGGAGTAATGTCTGAAACAGTCCACGCTTTGATCGTTCCCTGGAAAACCAGTAGTAGTTTCCGATGCACATCTGGTGGCATTCTGTAATCTGTGGACTATCAGATTGTTGATGAAACACAGAAATTGCATCGGGATTGAATACAACAGCCACCATGCGCACTTTCCTCCATATGAGTAATGTCTCTAACAGTCTACGATTTGATCGTTCCCTGGAAGACCAGTAGTAGTTTCCGATGCACATCTGGAGGCATTCTGTAATCTGTGGAGTATCAGAGTGTTCATGACACACAGAAATTGCATCGGGATTGAATAGAACAGTCACCATGCGAACCTTCCTCCATGGGAGTAATGTCACAAAGAGTTTACGGTTTGATCGGTCCCTGGAAGACCAGTAGTAGTTTCCGATGCACATCTGGAGGCATTCTGTAATCTGTGGACTATCAGAGTGTTGATGAAACACAGAAATTGCATCGTGTTTGAATACAACAGTCACCATGCGCACTCTCCTCCATGGGAGTAATGTCTCAAACAGTCTACGCTTTGATCGTTCCCTGGAAGACCAGTAGTAGTTTCCGATGCACATCTGGAGACATTCTGAAATCTGTGGACTAACTAATTGTTGATGAAACACAGAAATTGCATTGGGATTGATTACAACAGTCACCATGCGCACTTTCCTCCATGGGAGTAATGTCTCTAAAAGTCTACGCTTGGATCGTTCCCAGGAAGACCAGTAGTAGTTGCCGATGCACATCTGGAGGCATTCTGTAATCTTTGGAGTATCAGAGTGTTCATGACACACAGAAATTGCATCGGGATTGAATACAACAGTCACCATGCGCACCTTCCTCCATGGGAGTAAAGTCACAAAGAGTTTACGGTTTGATCGGTCCCTGGAAGACCAGTAGTAGTTTCCGATGCACATCTGGTGGCACTCTGTAATCTGTGGACTATCAGACTGTTGATGAAACACAGAAATTGCATTGGGATTGAATACAACAGTCACCATCCGCACTTTATCCCATGTTAGTAATATCTCAAACAGTCTACGCTTTAATCGTTCCCTGGAAGACCAGTGGTAGTTTCCAATGCACATCTGGAGGCATTCTGTAATCTGTGGACTATCAGAGTGTTGATGAAACACAGAAATTGCATCGGGATTGAATACAACAGTCACCATGCGCACTTTCCTCCACGGGAGTAATGTCTCCAACCGTCTACGATTTGATCGGTCCCTCGAAGACCAGTAGTAGTTTCCGATGCACAACTTGTGGCATTCTGTAATCTGTGGACTATCAGAGTGTTGATGAAACACAGATATTGCATCGGGATTGAATACAACAGTCACCATGCGCACTTTCCTCCACAAGAGTAATGTCTCCAACAGTCTACGCTTTGATCGTTCCCTGGAAGACCAGTAGTAGTTTCCGATGCACATCTGTAGACATTCTGTAATCTGTGGACTATCAGAGTGTTGATGAAACACAGATATTGCATCGGGATTGACTACAACAGTCTTCATGCGCACTTTCTTCCATGTTACTAATGTCTCAAACAGTCTACGCTTTGATAGTTCCCTGGAAGACCAGTGGTAGTTTCCAATACACATCTGGAGGCATTCTGTAATCTGTGGACTAGCAGAGTGTTGATGAAACACAGAAATTGCATCGGGATTGAATACAACAGTCACCATGCGCACTTTCCTCCGTGGGAGTAATGTCTCAAATAGTCTACGATTTGATCGTTCCCTGAAAGACCAGTAGTAGTTTTCGATGCAAATCTGAATGCATTCTGTAATCTGTGTGCCTTCAAAGTGTTGATGAAGCACAGAAATTGCATCGGAATTGAATACAACAGTCACCATTCGCACTAGCCTCCATGTTAGTAATGTCTCAAACAGTCTACGCTTTGATCGTTCCCTGGAAGACCAGTAGTAGTTTCCGATGCACATCTGGTGGCATTTTGTAATCTGTGGACTATCAGAGTGTTGATGAAACACAGAAATTGCATCGGAATTGAATACAACAGTCACCATGCGCACTTTCCTCCACGGAAGTAATGTCTCAAACAGTTTACGCTTTGATCGTTCCCTGGAAGACCAGTAGTAGTTTCCGATGCGCATCTGGTGGCATTCCTTAACCTGTCGACAATCCGGGTGTTGATGAAACACAGAAATTTCATCGGGATTAAATACAACCGTCACCATGCGCACTTGCCTCCATGTTAGTAACGTCTCAAACAGTCTACGCTTCGATCGTTCCCTGGAAGACCAGTGGTAGTTTCCAATGCAAATCTGGAGACATTCTGTAATCTGTGGACTATCAGAGTGTAGATGAAACACAGAAATTTTATCGGGATTAAAAACAACAGTCACCATGCCCACCTTCCTCCATGGGAGTAATGTCTCAAAGAGTTTACGCTTTGATCTTTCATTGGAAGACCAGTAGTAGTTTCCAATGCACATCTGGAGGCATTCTGTAATCTGTGGACCATCAGAGTGTTGATGAAACACAGAAATTGCATCGGGATTGAATACAACTGTCGCTAAGCGCACTTTCCTCCACAGGAGTAATGTCTCAAACAGTCTACGCTTTGATCGTTCCCTGGAAGACCAGTAGTAGTTTCCGATGCACATCTGGTGGCATTCTGTAATCTGTGGCCTATCAGAGTGTTGATGAAACACATAAATTGCATCGGGATTGAATACAACATTCACCATGCGCACTTTCCTCCATGGGAGTAATGTCTCAAATAGTCTACGATTTGATAGTTCCCTGAAAGACCAGTAGTAGTTTTCGATGCAAATCTGGGTGCATTCTGTAATCTGTGTACCTTCAAAGTGTTGATGAAACACAGAAATTGCATCGGAATTGAAGACAACAGTCACCATTCGCACTTGCCTCCATGTTAGAAATGTCTCAAACAGTCTACGCTTTGATCGTTCCCTGGAAGACCAGTGGTAGTTTCCAATGCACATCTGGAGGCATTCTGTCACCTGTGGACTATCAGAGTGTTGATGAAACACAGAAATAACATCGGGATTGAATACAACAGTCACCATGCGCACTTTCCTCCACGGGAGTAATGTCTCAAACAGTCTACGATTTGTAGTTCCCTGGAAGACCAGTAGTAGTTTAAGATGCACATCTGGTGTCATTCTGAAACCTGTCCACTCTCAGAGTGTTGACGAAATACAGAAATTGCATCGGGATTGAATACAACAGTCACCATGCGCACTTTCCTATACAGGAGTAATGTCTCAAACAGTCTACGCTTTGATCATTCCCTAGAAGACCAGTAGTAGTTTCCGATGCACTTCTGGAGGCATTCTGTAATCTGTGGACTACCAGACTGTTGATGAAACACAGAAATTGCATCGGGATTGAATACAACAGTCACAATGTGCACGTTCCTCCATGGGAGTGATGTAGGAAACAGTCCACGCTTTGATCGTTCCCTGGAAGACCAGTAGTAGTTTCCGATGCACATCTGGTGGCATTCCTTTATCTGTGGACTATCAAAGTGTTGATGAAACACAGAAATTGCATCGGAATTGAATACAACAGTCTCCATGCGCACTTTCCTCCACAGGAGCAATGACTCAAACAGTCTACGCTTTGATCGTTCCCTGGAAAACCTGTAGTAGTTTCCGATGCACATCTGGAGGCATTCTGTAATCTTTGGAGTATCAGAGTGTTCATGACACACAGAAATTGCATCGGGATTGAATACAACAGTCACCATGCGCACCTTCCTCCATGGGAGTAAAGTCACAAAGAGTTTACGGTTTGATCGGTCCCTGGAAGACCAGTAGTAGTTTCCGATGCACATCTGGTGGCACTCTGTAATCTGTGGACTATCAGACTGTTGATGAAACACAGAAATTGCATCGGGATTGAATGCAACAGTCACCATGCGCTCTTTCCTCCATGGGTGTAATGTCTCTAACAGTCTACGCTTTGATCGTTCCCTATAAGACCAGAAGTAGTTTCCGATGCACATCTGGAGGCATTCTGTAATCTGTGGACTATCAGAGTGTTGATGGAACACAGAAATTGCATAGGGATTGAATACAGCAGTCACCATCCTCACTTTCTCCACGGGTGTAATGTCTCAAAAAGTCTACGCTTTGATCGTTCCCTGGAAGACCAGTAGTAGTTTCGGATGCACATCTGGTGACATTCATTTATCTGTGGACTATCAAAGTGTTGATGAAACACAGAAATTGCATCGGAATTGAATACAACAGTCTCCATGCGCACTTTCCTCCACAGGAGCAATGACTCAAACAGTCTACGCTTTGATCGTTCCCTGGAAAACCTGTAGTAGTTTCCGATGCACATCTGGAGACATTCTGTAATCTGTGGACCTTCAAAGTGTAGATGAAACACAGATATTGCATCGGGATTGAATACAACAGTCACCATGCGCACTTTCCTCCATATGAGTAATGTCCCTAACAGTCTACGCTTTGATCGTTCCCTGGAAGACCAGTAGTTGTTTCCGATGCATATCTGGAGACATTCTGAAATCTGTGGACTAACTAATTGTTGATGAAACACAGAAATTGCATTGGGATTGATTACAACAGTCACCATGCGCACTTTCCTCCATGGGAGTAATGTCTCTAAAAGTCTACGCTTGGATCGTTCCCAGGAAGACCAGTAGTAGTTGCCGATGCACATCTGGAGGCATTCTGTAATCTTTGGAGTATCAGAGTGTTCATGACACACAGAAATTGCATCGGGATTGAATACAACAGCCACCATGCGCACTCTCCTACATGGGAGTAATGTCTCAAACAGTCTACGCTTTGATCGTTCCCTGGAAGACCAGTAAGAGTTTCCGATGCACATCTGGAGACATTCTGAAATCTGTGGGCTATCAGAGTGTTGATGGAACACAGAAATTGCATCGGGTTTGAATACAACGGTCACCATGCACACTTTGCTCCACGTGAGTAATGTCTCAAACAGTTTACGCTTTGATCGTTCCCTGGAAGACCAGTAGTAGTTTCCGATGTACATCTGGTTGCATTCTGTAATCTGTGGACTATCAGAGAGTTGATGAAATACATCAATTGCATCGGGATTGAATACAACAGTCACCATGTGCTCTTTCCTCCACGGGAGTAAGGTCTCACACGGTCTACGCTTTGATCGTTCCCTGGAAGACCAGTAGTAGTTTCCGATGCACGTCTGGTGGCATTCTGTAATCTGTGGACTAACAGAGTGTTGATGAAACATAGAAATTGCATCGGGATTGAATACAACAGTCAGCATGTGCACTGCCCTCCATGGGAGTAATGTCTCAAACAGTCTACGCTTTGATCGTTCCCTGGAAGACCAGAAGTAGCTTCCGATGCACATCTGGAGGCATTCTGTAATCTGTGGACTATCAGAGTGTTGATAAAACACAGGAAATTGCATCGGGATTGAATACAACAGTCAACTTTCCTCCATGGGTGTAATGTCTCAAATAGTCTACGACTTGATCGTTCCCTGGAAGACCAGTAGTAATTTACGATGCACATCTTAATGCATTCTGTAATATGTGGACCTTCAAACTGTTGATGGAACACAGAAATTGCATCGGGATTGAATACAGCAGTCACCATCCTCACTTTCCTCCACGGGTGTAATGTCTCAAAGAGTCTACGCTTTGATCGTTCCCTGGAAGACCAGTAGTAGTTTCGGATGCACATCTGGTGACATTCCTTTATCTGTGGACTATCAGAGTGTTGATGAAACACAGAAATTGCATCGGGATTGAATGCAACAGTCACCATGCGCCCTTTCCTCCAAGGGTGTAATGTCTCCAACAGTCTACGCTTTGATCGTTCCCTATAAGATCGGAAGTAGTTTCCGATGCACATCTGGAGGCATTCTGTAATATGTGGACTATCAGTATGTTGATGGAACACAGAAATTGCATCGGGATTGAATACAGCAGTCACCATCCTCACTTTCCTCCACGGGTGTAATGTCTCAAAGAGTCTACGCTTTCATCGTTCCCTGGAAGACCAGTAGTAGTTTTGGATCCACATCTGGTGGCATTCCTTTATCTGTGGACTATCAAAGTGTTGATGAAACACAGAAATTGCATCGGAATTGAATCCAACAGTCACCAAGCGCACTTTCCTCCACAGGAGCAATGTCTCAAACAGTCTACGCTTTGATCGTTCCCTGGAAAACCTGTAGTAGTTTCCGATGCACATCTGGAGACATTCTGTAATCTGTGGACCTTCAAAGTGTACATGGAACACAGAGATTGCATCGGGATTGAATACAACAGTCGGCATGCGCACTGCCCTCCATGGGAGTAATGTCTCAAACAGTCTACGCTTTGATCGTTTCCTGGAAGACCAGAAGTAGCTTCCGATGCACATCTGGAGGCATTCTGTAATCTATGGACTATCAGAGTGTTTATGAAACACAGAAATGGCATCGGGATTGAATACAACAATCACCATGTGCACTTTCCTCCATGGGTGTAATGTCTCAAATAGTCTACGCCTTGATCGTTCCCTGGAAGACCAGTAGTAGTTTCCGATGCACATCTTAATGCATTCTGTAATCTGTGGACCTTCAAACTGTTGATGGAACACAGAAATTGCATCGGGATTGAATACAGCAAACAGAATCCTCACTTTCCTCCACGGGTGTAATGTCTCAAACAGTCTACGCTTTGATCGTTCCCTGGAAGACCAGTAGCAGTTTCGGATGCACATCTGGTGACATTCCTTTATCTGGGGACTATCAGGGTGTTGATGAAACACAGAAATTGCATCGGGATTGAATACAACAGTTACCATACGCACTTTCCTCCATGGGTGTAATGTCTCAAATAGTCTACGCCTTGATCGTTCCCTGGAAGACCAGTAGTAGTTTCCGATGCACATCTTAATGCATTCTGTAATCTGTGGACCTTCAAAATGTTGATGGAACACAGACATTGCATCGGAATTGAATACAGCAGTCACCATCCTCACTTTCCTCCACGGGTGTAATGTCTCAAACAGTCTACGCTTTGATCGTTCCCTGGCAGACCAGTAGTAGTTTCGGATGCACATCTGGTGACATTCCTTTATCTGTGGACTATCAGAGTGTTGATGAAACACAGAAATTGCATCGGGATTGAATGCAACAGTCACCATGCGCTCTTTCCTCCATGGGTGTAATGTCTCTAACAGTCTACGCTTTGATCGTTCCCTATAAGACCAGAAGTAGTTTCCGATGCACATCTGGAGGCATTCTGTAATCTGTGGACTATCAGAGTGTTGATGGAACACAGAAATTGCATAGGGATTGAATACAGCAGTCACCATCCTCACTTTCTCCACGGGTGTAATGTCTCAAAAAGTCTACGCTTTGATCGTTCCCTGGAAGACCAGTAGTAGTTTCGGATGCACATCTGGTGACATTCCTTTATCTGTGGACTATCAAAGTGTTGATGAAACACAGAAATTGCATCGGAATTGAATACAACAGTCTCCATGCGCACTTTCCTCCACAGGAGCAATGACTCAAACAGTCTACGCTTTGATCGTTCCCTGGAAAACCTGTAGTAGTTTCCGATGCACATCTGGAGACATTCTGTAATCTGTGGACCTTCAAAGTGTAGATGAAACACAGATATTGCATCGGGATTGAATACAACAGTCACCATGCGCACTTTCCTCCATATGAGTAATGTCCCTAACAGTCTACGCTTTGATCGTTCCCTGGAAGACCAGTAGTAGTTTCCGATGCACATCTGGAGGCATTCTGTAATCTGTGGGCTATCAGAGTGTTGATGAATCACAGAAATTGCATCGGGATTGAATACAACAGTCACCATGTGCACTTTCTACACGGAAGTATTGTCTCAAACAGTCAACGCTTTGATCGTTCCCAGGAAGACCAGTAGTAGTTTCGGATGCACATCTGATGACATTCCTTTCTCTGTGGACTATCAGAGTGTTGATGAAACACAGAAATTGCATCGGGATTGAATACAACAGGCACCAAGCGCACTTTCCGCAATGGGTGTAATGTCTCAAATAGTCTACGCTTTGATCGTTCCCTGGAAGACCAGTAGTAGTTTCCGATGCACATCTGGATGTATTCAGTAATCTGTGGACCTTCAAAGTGTTGATGAAACACAGATATTGCATCGGGATTGAATAAAACAGTCACCATGCGCACTTGCCTACCATGTTAGTAATGTCTCAAACAGTCTACGCTTTGATCATTCCCTGGAAGACCAGTGGTAGTTTCCGATGTACATCTGGAGGCATTCTGTAATCTGTGGACTATCAGAGTGTTGATGAAACACAGAAATTGCATCGGGATTGAATACAACAGTCACCATGCGCACTTTCCTCTATGGGAGTAATGTCTGAAACAGTCCACGCTTTAATCGTTCCCTGGAAGATCTGTAATAGCTTCCGATGCAATTCTGGTGGCATTCTGTAGTCCGTGGACTATCAGAGTGTTGATGAAACACAGAAATTGCTTCGTGTTTGAATACAACAGTCACCATGCGCACTTTCTTCCACAGGAGTAATGTCTCTAACTATCTACGCTTGGATTGTTCCCAGGAAGACCAGTAGTAGTTTCCGATGCACATCTGGAGGCATTCTGTAATCTGTGGAGAAATAGAATTTTCATGACACACAGAAATTGCATCGGGATTGAATAGAACAGTCACCATGTACACCTTCCTAAATGGGAGTAATGTCTCAAAGAGTTTACGGTTTGATCGGTCCCTGGAAGACCAGTAGTAGTTTCCGATGCACATCTGGAGGCATTCTGTAATCTGTGGACTATCAGCGTGTTGATGAAACACAGAAATTGCATCGGTATTGAATACAACAGTCACCATGCGCACTTTATCTCATGTTAGTAATATTTCAAACAGTCTACGCATTCATCGTTCCCTGGAAGACCAGTGGTAGTTTCCAATACACATCTGGAGGCATTCTGTAATTTGTGGACTGTCAGAGTGTAGATGAAACACAGAAATTGCATCGGGATTGAATACAACAGTCACAATGCGCATTTTCCTCCATGGGAGTAATGTCTGAAACAGTCCACGCTTTGATCGTTCCCTGGAAAACCAGTAGTAGTTTCCGATGCACATCTGGTGGCATTCTGTAATCTGTGGACTATCAGATTGTTGATGAAACACAGAAATTGCATCGGGATTGAATACAACAGCCACCATGCGCACTTTCCTCCATATGAGTAATGTCTCTAACAGTCTACGATTTGATCGTTCCCTGGAAGACCAGTAGTAGTTTCCGATGCACATCTGGAGGCATTCTGTAATCTGTGGAGTATCAGAGTGTTCATGACACACAGAAATTGCATCGGGATTGAATAGAACAGTCACCATGCGAACCTTCCTCCATGGGAGTAATGTCACAAAGAGTTTACGGTTTGATCGGTCCCTGGAAGACCAGTAGTAGTTTCCGATGCACATCTGGAGGCATTCTGTAATCTGTGGACTATCAGAGTGTTGATGAAACACAGAAATTGCATCGTGTTTGAATACAACAGTCACCATGCGCACTCTCCTCCATGGGAGTAATGTCTCAAACAGTCTACGCTTTGATCGTTCCCTGGAAGACCAGTAGTAGTTTCCGATGCACATCTGGAGACATTCTGAAATCTGTGGACTAACTAATTGTTGATGAAACACAGAAATTGCATTGGGATTGATTACAACAGTCACCATGCGCACTTTCCTCCATGGGAGTAATGTCTCTAAAAGTCTACGCTTGGATCGTTCCCAGGAAGACCAGTAGTAGTTGCCGATGCACATCTGGAGGCATTCTGTAATCTTTGGAGTATCAGAGTGTTCATGACACACAGAAATTGCATCGGGATTGAATACAACAGTCACCATGCGCACCTTCCTCCATGGGAGTAAAGTCACAAAGAGTTTACGGTTTGATCGGTCCCTGGAAGACCAGTAGTAGTTTCCGATGCACATCTGGTGGCACTCTGTAATCTGTGGACTATCAGACTGTTGATGAAACACAGAAATTGCATTGGGATTGAATACAACAGTCACCATCCGCACTTTATCCCATGTTAGTAATATCTCAAACAGTCTACGCTTTAATCGTTCCCTGGAAGACCAGTGGTAGTTTCCAATGCACATCTGGAGGCATTCTGTAATCTGTGGACTATCAGAGTGTTGATGAAACACAGAAATTGCATCGGGATTGAATACAACAGTCACCATGCGCACTTTCCTCCACGGGAGTAATGTCTCCAACCGTCTACGATTTGATCGGTCCCTCGAAGACCAGTAGTAGTTTCCGATGCACAACTTGTGGCATTCTGTAATCTGTGGACTATCAGAGTGTTGATGAAACACAGAAATTGCATCGGGATTGAATACAACAGGCACCAAGCGCACTTTCCGCAATGGGTGTAATGTCTCAAATAGTCTACGCTTTGATCGTTCCCTGGAAGACCAGTAGTAGTTTCCGATGCACATCTGGATGTATTCAGTAATCTGTGGACCTTCAAAGTGTTGATGAAACACAGATATTGCATCGGGATTGAATAAAACAGTCACCATGCGCACTTGCCTACCATGTTAGTAATGTCTCAAACAGTCTACGCTTTGATCATTCCCTGGAAGACCAGTGGTAGTTTCCGATGTACATCTGGAGGCATTCTGTAATCTGTGGACTATCAGAGTGTTGATGAAACACAGAAATTGCATCGGGATTGAATACAACAGTCACCATGCGCACTTTCCTCTATGGGAGTAATGTCTGAAACAGTCCACGCTTTAATCGTTCCCTGGAAGATCTGTAATAGCTTCCGATGCAATTCTGGTGGCATTCTGTAGTCCGTGGACTATCAGAGTGTTGATGAAACACAGAAATTGCTTCGTGTTTGAATACAACAGTCACCATGCGCACTTTCTTCCACAGGAGTAATGTCTCTATCTATCTACGCTTGGATTGTTCCCAGGAAGACCAGTAGTAGTTTCCGATGCACATCTGGAGGCATTCTGTAATCTGTGGAGAAATAGAATTTTCATGACACACAGAAATTGCATCGGGATTGAATAGAACAGTCACCATGTACACCTTCCTAAATGGGAGTAATGTCTCAAAGAGTTTACGGTTTGATCGGTCCCTGGAAGACCAGTAGTAGTTTCCGATGCACATCTGGAGGCATTCTGTAATCTGTGGACTATCAGCGTGTTGATGAAACACAGAAATTGCATCGGTATTGAATACAACAGTCACCATGCGCACTTTATCTCATGTTAGTAATATTTCAAACAGTCTACGCATTCATCGTTCCCTGGAAGACCAGTGGTAGTTTCCAATACACATCTGGAGGCATTCTGTAATTTGTGGACTGTCAGAGTGTAGATGAAACACAGAAATTGCATCGGGATTGAATACAACAGTCACAATGCGCATTTTCCTCCATGGGAGTAATGTCTGAAACAGTCCACGCTTTGATCGTTCCCTGGAAAACCAGTAGTAGTTTCCGATGCACATCTGGTGGCATTCTGTAATCTGTGGACTATCAGATTGTTGATGAAACACAGAAATTGCATCGGGATTGAATACAACAGCCACCATGCGCACTTTCCTCCATATGAGTAATGTCTCTAACAGTCTACGATTTGATCGTTCCCTGGAAGACCAGTAGTAGTTTCCGATGCACATCTGGAGGCATTCTGTAATCTGTGGAGTATCAGAGTGTTCATGACACACAGAAATTGCATCGGGATTGAATAGAACAGTCACCATGCGAACCTTCCTCCATGGGAGTAATGTCACAAAGAGTTTACGGTTTGATCGGTCCCTGGAAGACCAGTAGTAGTTTCCGATGCACATCTGGAGGCATTCTGTAATCTGTGGACTATCAGAGTGTTGATGAAACACAGAAATTGCATCGTGTTTGAATACAACAGTCACCATGCGCACTCTCCTCCATGGGAGTAATGTCTCAAACAGTCTACGCTTTGATCGTTCCCTGGAAGACCAGTAGTAGTTTCCGATGCACATCTGGAGACATTCTGAAATCTGTGGACTAACTAATTGTTGATGAAACACAGAAATTGCATTGGGATTGATTACAACAGTCACCATGCGCACTTTCCTCCATGGGAGTAATGTCTCTAAAAGTCTACGCTTGGATCGTTCCCAGGAAGACCAGTAGTAGTTGCCGATGCACATCTGGAGGCATTCTGTAATCTTTGGAGTATCAGAGTGTTCATGACACACAGAAATTGCATCGGGATTGAATACAACAGTCACCATGCGCACCTTCCTCCATGGGAGTAAAGTCACAAAGAGTTTACGGTTTGATCGGTCCCTGGAAGACCAGTAGTAGTTTCCGATGCACATCTGGTGGCACTCTGTAATCTGTGGACTATCAGACTGTTGATGAAACACAGAAATTGCATTGGGATTGAATACAACAGTCACCATCCGCACTTTATCCCATGTTAGTAATATCTCAAACAGTCTACGCTTTAATCGTTCCCTGGAAGACCAGTGGTAGTTTCCAATGCACATCTGGAGGCATTCTGTAATCTGTGGACTATCAGAGTGTTGATGAAACACAGAAATTGCATCGGGATTGAATACAACAGTCACCATGCGCACTTTCCTCCACGGGAGTAATGTCTCCAACCGTCTACGATTTGATCGGTCCCTCGAAGACCAGTAGTAGTTTCCGATGCACAACTTGTGGCATTCTGTAATCTGTGGACTATCAGAGTGTTGATGAAACACAGATATTGCATCGGGATTGAATACAACAGTCACCATGCGCACTTTCCTCCACAAGAGTAATGTCTCCAACAGTCTACGCTTTGATCGTTCCCTGGAAGACCAGTAGTAGTTTCCGATGCACATCTGTAGACATTCTGTAATCTGTGGACTATCAGAGTGTTGATGAAACACAGATATTGCATCGGGATTGACTACAACAGTCTTCATGCGCACTTTCTTCCATGTTACTAATGTCTCAAACAGTCTACGCTTTGATAGTTCCCTGGAAGACCAGTGGTAGTTTCCAATACACATCTGGAGGCATTCTGTAATCTGTGGACTAGCAGAGTGTTGATGAAACACAGAAATTGCATCGGGATTGAATACAACAGTCACCATGCGCACTTTCCTCCGTGGGAGTAATGTCTCAAATAGTCTACGATTTGATCGTTCCCTGAAAGACCAGTAGTAGTTTTCGATGCAAATCTGAATGCATTCTGTAATCTGTGTGCCTTCAAAGTGTTGATGAAGCACAGAAATTGCATCGGAATTGAATACAACAGTCACCATTCGCACTAGCCTCCATGTTAGTAATGTCTCAAACAGTCTACGCTTTGATCGTTCCCTGGAAGACCAGTAGTAGTTTCCGATGCACATCTGGTGGCATTTTGTAATCTGTGGACTATCAGAGTGTTGATGAAACACAGAAATTGCATCGGAATTGAATACAACAGTCACCATGCGCACTTTCCTCCACGGAAGTAATGTCTCAAACAGTTTACGCTTTGATCGTTCCCTGGAAGACCAGTAGTAGTTTCCGATGCGCATCTGGTGGCATTCCTTAACCTGTCGACAATCCGAGTGTTGATGAAACACAGAAATTTCATCGGGATTAAATACAACCGTCACCATGCGCACTTGCCTCCATGTTAGTAACGTCTCAAACAGTCTACGCTTCGATCGTTCCCTGGAAGACCAGTGGTAGTTTCCAATGCAAATCTGGAGACATTCTGTAATCTGTGGACTATCAGAGTGTAGATGAAACACAGAAATTTTATCGGGATTAAAAACAACAGTCACCATGCCCACCTTCCTCCATGGGAGTAATGTCTCAAAGAGTTTACGCTTTGATCTTTCATTGGAAGACCAGTAGTAGTTTCCAATGCACATCTGGAGGCATTCTGTAATCTGTGGACCATCAGAGTGTTGATGAAACACAGAAATTGCATCGGGATTGAATACAACTGTCGCTAAGCGCACTTTCCTCCACAGGAGTAATGTCTCAAACAGTCTACGCTTTGATCGTTCCCTGGAAGACCAGTAGTAGTTTCCGATGCACATCTGGTGGCATTCTGTAATCTGTGGCCTATCAGAGTGTTGATGAAACACATAAATTGCATCGGGATTGAATACAACATTCACCATGCGCACTTTCCTCCATGGGAGTAATGTCTCAAATAGTCTACGATTTGATAGTTCCCTGAAAGACCAGTAGTAGTTTTCGATGCAAATCTGGGTGCATTCTGTAATCTGTGTACCTTCAAAGTGTTGATGAAACACAGAAATTGCATCGGAATTGAAGACAACAGTCACCATTCGCACTTGCCTCCATGTTAGAAATGTCTCAAACAGTCTACGCTTTGATCGTTCCCTGGAAGACCAGTGGTAGTTTCCAATGCACATCTGGAGGCATTCTGTCACCTGTGGACTATCAGAGTGTTGATGAAACACAGAAATAACATCGGGATTGAATACAACAGTCACCATGCGCACTTTCCTCCACGGGAGTAATGTCTCAAACAGTCTACGATTTGTAGTTCCCTGGAAGACCAGTAGTAGTTTAAGATGCACATCTGGTGTCATTCTGAAACCTGTCCACTCTCAGAGTGTTGACGAAATACAGAAATTGCATCGGGATTGAATACAACAGTCACCATGCGCACTTTCCTATACAGGAGTAATGTCTCAAACAGTCTACGCTTTGATCATTCCCTAGAAGACCAGTAGTAGTTTCCGATGCACTTCTGGAGGCATTCTGTAATCTGTGGACTACCAGACTGTTGATGAAACACAGAAATTGCATCGGGATTGAATACAACAGTCACAATGTGCACGTTCCTCCATGGGAGTGATGTAGGAAACAGTCCACGCTTTGATCGTTCCCTGGAAGACCAGTAGTAGTTTCCGATGCACATCTGGTGGCATTCCTTTATCTGTGGACTATCAAAGTGTTGATGAAACACAGAAATTGCATCGGAATTGAATACAACAGTCTCCATGCGCACTTTCCTCCACAGGAGCAATGACTCAAACAGTCTACGCTTTGATCGTTCCCTGGAAAACCTGTAGTAGTTTCCGATGCACATCTGGAGGCATTCTGTAATCTTTGGAGTATCAGAGTGTTCATGACACACAGAAATTGCATCGGGATTGAATACAACAGTCACCATGCGCACCTTCCTCCATGGGAGTAAAGTCACAAAGAGTTTACGGTTTGATCGGTCCCTGGAAGACCAGTAGTAGTTTCCGATGCACATCTGGTGGCACTCTGTAATCTGTGGACTATCAGACTGTTGATGAAACACAGAAATTGCATCGGGATTGAATGCAACAGTCACCATGCGCTCTTTCCTCCATGGGTGTAATGTCTCTAACAGTCTACGCTTTGATCGTTCCCTATAAGACCAGAAGTAGTTTCCGATGCACATCTGGAGGCATTCTGTAATCTGTGGACTATCAGAGTGTTGATGGAACACAGAAATTGCATAGGGATTGAATACAGCAGTCACCATCCTCACTTTCTCCACGGGTGTAATGTCTCAAAAAGTCTACGCTTTGATCGTTCCCTGGAAGACCAGTAGTAGTTTCGGATGCACATCTGGTGACATTCCTTTATCTGTGGACTATCAAAGTGTTGATGAAACACAGAAATTGCATCGGAATTGAATACAACAGTCTCCATGCGCACTTTCCTCCACAGGAGCAATGACTCAAACAGTCTACGCTTTGATCGTTCCCTGGAAAACCTGTAGTAGTTTCCGATGCACATCTGGAGACATTCTGTAATCTGTGGACCTTCAAAGTGTAGATGAAACACAGATATTGCATCGGGATTGAATACAACAGTCACCATGCGCACTTTCCTCCATATGAGTAATGTCCCTAACAGTCTACGCTTTGATCGTTCCCTGGAAGACCAGTAGTAGTTTCCGATGCACATCTGGAGGCATTCTGTAATCTGTGGGCTATCAGAGTGTTGATGAATCACAGAAATTGCATCGGGATTGAATACAACAGTCACCATGTGCACTTTCTACACGGAAGTATTGTCTCAAACAGTCAACGCTTTGATCGTTCCCAGGAAGACCAGTAGTAGTTTCGGATGCACATCTGATGACATTCCTTTCTCTGTGGACTATCAGAGTGTTGATGAAACACAGAAATTGCATCGGGATTGAATACAACAGGCACCAAGCGCACTTTCCTCAATGGGTGTAATGTCTCAAACAGTCTACGCTTTGATCGTTCCCTGGAAGACCAGTAGTAGTTTCCGATGCACATCTGGATGTATTCAGTAATCTGTGGACCTTCAAAGTGTTGATGAAACACAGATATTGCATCGGGATTGAATAAAACAGTCACCATGCGCACTTGCCTAACATGTTAGTAATGTCTCAAACAGTCTACGCTTTGATCATTCCCTGGAAGACCAGTGGTAGTTTCCGATGTACATCTGGAGGCATTCTGTAATCTGTGGACTATCAGAGTGTTGATGAAACACAGAAATTGCATCGGGATTTAATACAACAGTCACCATGCGCACTTTCCTCTATGGGAGTAATGTCTGAAACAGTCCACGCTTTAATCGTTCCCTGGAAGATCTGTAGTAGCTTCCGATGCAATTCTGGTGGCATTCTGTAGTCCGTGGACTATCAGAGTGTTGATGAAACACAGAAATTGCTTCGTGTTTGAATACAACAGTCACCATGCGCACTTTCTTCCACAGGAGTAATGTCTCTAACTATCTACGCTTGGATTGTTCCCAGGAAGACCAGTAGTAGTTTCCGATGCACATCTGGAGGCATTCTGTAATCTGTGGAGAAATAGAATTTTCATGACACACAGAAATTGCATCGGGATTGAATAGAACAGTCACCATGTACACCTTCCTAAATGGGAGTAATGTCTCAAAGAGTTTACGGTTTGATCGGTCCCTGGAAGACCAGTAGTAGTTTCCGATGCACATCTGGAGGCATTCTGTAATCTGTGGACTATCAGCGTGTTGATGAAACACAGAAATTGCATCGGTATTGAATACAACAGTCACCATGCGCACTTTATCTCATGTTAGTAATATTTCAAACAGTCTACGCATTCATCGTTCCCTGGAAGACCAGTGGTAGTTTCCAATACACATCTGGAGGCATTCTGTAATTTGTGGACTGTCAGAGTGTAGATGAAACACAGAAATTGCATCGGGATTGAATACAACAGTCACAATGCGCATTTTCCTCCATGGGAGTAATGTCTGAAACAGTCCACGCTTTGATCGTTCCCTGGAAAACCAGTAGTAGTTTCCGATGCACATCTGGTGGCATTCTGTAATCTGTGGACTATCAGATTGTT
Organism: Schistocerca gregaria; assembly: GCF_023897955.1. Lineage (NCBI taxonomy): Eukaryota > Metazoa > Arthropoda > Insecta > Orthoptera > Acrididae > Schistocerca > Schistocerca gregaria. Next base: position 17,142,896 of record NC_064929.1, on the reverse strand, counting down.
GATGAAACACAGAAATTGCATCGGGATTGAATACAACAGCCACCATGCGCACTTTCCTCCATATGAGTAATGTCTCTAACAGTCTACGATTTGATCGTTCCCTGGAAGACCAGTAGTAGTTTCCGATGCACATCTGGAGGCATTCTGTAATCTGTGGAGTATCAGAGTGTTCATGACACACAGAAATTGCATCGGGATTGAATAGAACAGTCACCATGCGAACCTTCCTCCATGGGAGTAATGTCACAAAGAGTTTACGGTTTGATCGGTCCCTGGAAGACCAGTAGTAGTTTCCGATGCACATCTGGAGGCATTCTGTAATCTGTGGACTATCAGAGTGTTGATGAAACACAGAAATTGCATCGTGTTTGAATACAACAGTCACCATGCGCACTCTCCTCCATGGGAGTAATGTCTCAAACAGTCTACGCTTTGATCGTTCCCTGGAAGACCAGTAGTAGTTTCCGATGCACATCTGGAGACATTCTGAAATCTGTGGACTAACTAATTGTTGATGAAACACAGAAATTGCATTGGGATTGATTACAACAGTCACCATGCGCACTTTCCTCCATGGGAGTAATGTCTCTAAAAGTCTACGCTTGGATCGTTCCCAGGAAGACCAGTAGTAGTTGCCGATGCACATCTGGAGGCATTCTGTAATCTTTGGAGTATCAGAGTGTTCATGACACACAGAAATTGCATCGGGATTGAATACAACAGTCACCATGCGCACCTTCCTCCATGGGAGTAAAGTCACAAAGAGTTTACGGTTTGATCGGTCCCTGGAAGACCAGTAGTAGTTTCCGATGCACATCTGGTGGCACTCTGTAATCTGTGGACTATCAGACTGTTGATGAAACACAGAAATTGCATTGGGATTGAATACAACAGTCACCATCCGCACTTTATCCCATGTTAGTAATATCTCAAACAGTCTACGCTTTAATCGTTCCCTGGAAGACCAGTGGTAGTTTCCAATGCACATCTGGAGGCATTCTGTAATCTGTGGACTATCAGAGTGTTGATGAAACACAGAAATTGCATCGGGATTGAATACAACAGTCACCATGCGCACTTTCCTCCACGGGAGTAATGTCTCCAACCGTCTACGATTTGATCGGTCCCTCGAAGACCAGTAGTAGTTTCCGATGCACAACTTGTGGCATTCTGTAATCTGTGGACTATCAGAGTGTTGATGAAACACAGATATTGCATCGGGATTGAATACAACAGTCACCATGCGCACTTTCCTCCACAAGAGTAATGTCTCCAACAGTCTACGCTTTGATCGTTCCCTGGAAGACCAGTAGTAGTTTCCGATGCACATCTGTAGACATTCTGTAATCTGTGGACTATCAGAGTGTTGATGAAACACAGATATTGCATCGGGATTGACTACAACAGTCTTCATGCGCACTTTCTTCCATGTTACTAATGTCTCAAACAGTCTACGCTTTGATAGTTCCCTGGAAGACCAGTGGTAGTTTCCAATACACATCTGGAGGCATTCTGTAATCTGTGGACTAGCAGAGTGTTGATGAAACACAGAAATTGCATCGGGATTGAATACAACAGTCACCATGCGCACTTTCCTCCGTGGGAGTAATGTCTCAAATAGTCTACGATTTGATCGTTCCCTGAAAGACCAGTAGTAGTTTTCGATGCAAATCTGAATGCATTCTGTAATCTGTGTGCCTTCAAAGTGTTGATGAAGCACAGAAATTGCATCGGAATTGAATACAACAGTCACCATTCGCACTAGCCTCCATGTTAGTAATGTCTCAAACAGTCTACGCTTTGATCGTTCCCTGGAAGACCAGTAGTAGTTTCCGATGCACATCTGGTGGCATTTTGTAATCTGTGGACTATCAGAGTGTTGATGAAACACAGAAATTGCATCGGAATTGAATACAACAGTCACCATGCGCACTTTCCTCCACGGAAGTAATGTCTCAAACAGTTTACGCTTTGATCGTTCCCTGGAAGACCAGTAGTAGTTTCCGATGCGCATCTGGTGGCATTCCTTAACCTGTCGACAATCCGAGTGTTGATGAAACACAGAAATTTCATCGGGATTAAATACAACCGTCACCATGCGCACTTGCCTCCATGTTAGTAACGTCTCAAACAGTCTACGCTTCGATCGTTCCCTGGAAGACCAGTGGTAGTTTCCAATGCAAATCTGGAGACATTCTGTAATCTGTGGACTATCAGAGTGTAGATGAAACACAGAAATTTTATCGGGATTAAAAACAACAGTCACCATGCCCACCTTCCTCCATGGGAGTAATGTCTCAAAGAGTTTACGCTTTGATCTTTCATTGGAAGACCAGTAGTAGTTTCCAATGCACATCTGGAGGCATTCTGTAATCTGTGGACCATCAGAGTGTTGATGAAACACAGAAATTGCATCGGGATTGAATACAACTGTCGCTAAGCGCACTTTCCTCCACAGGAGTAATGTCTCAAACAGTCTACGCTTTGATCGTTCCCTGGAAGACCAGTAGTAGTTTCCGATGCACATCTGGTGGCATTCTGTAATCTGTGGCCTATCAGAGTGTTGATGAAACACATAAATTGCATCGGGATTGAATACAACATTCACCATGCGCACTTTCCTCCATGGGAGTAATGTCTCAAATAGTCTACGATTTGATAGTTCCCTGAAAGACCAGTAGTAGTTTTCGATGCAAATCTGGGTGCATTCTGTAATCTGTGTACCTTCAAAGTGTTGATGAAACACAGAAATTGCATCGGAATTGAAGACAACAGTCACCATTCGCACTTGCCTCCATGTTAGAAATGTCTCAAACAGTCTACGCTTTGATCGTTCCCTGGAAGACCAGTGGTAGTTTCCAATGCACATCTGGAGGCATTCTGTCACCTGTGGACTATCAGAGTGTTGATGAAACACAGAAATAACATCGGGATTGAATACAACAGTCACCATGCGCACTTTCCTCCACGGGAGTAATGTCTCAAACAGTCTACGATTTGTAGTTCCCTGGAAGACCAGTAGTAGTTTAAGATGCACATCTGGTGTCATTCTGAAACCTGTCCACTCTCAGAGTGTTGACGAAATACAGAAATTGCATCGGGATTGAATACAACAGTCACCATGCGCACTTTCCTATACAGGAGTAATGTCTCAAACAGTCTACGCTTTGATCATTCCCTAGAAGACCAGTAGTAGTTTCCGATGCACTTCTGGAGGCATTCTGTAATCTGTGGACTACCAGACTGTTGATGAAACACAGAAATTGCATCGGGATTGAATACAACAGTCACAATGTGCACGTTCCTCCATGGGAGTGATGTAGGAAACAGTCCACGCTTTGATCGTTCCCTGGAAGACCAGTAGTAGTTTCCGATGCACATCTGGTGGCATTCTGTAATCTGTGGACTATCAGAGTGTTGATGAAACACAGAAATTGCATTGGGATTGAATACAACAGTCACCATGCGCACTTTCTTCCATGTTACTAATGTCTCAAACAGTCTACGCTTTGATAGTTCCCTGGAAGACCAGTGGTAGTTTCCAATGCACATCTGGAGGCATTCTGTAATCTGTGGACTATCAGAGTGTTGATGAAACACAGAAATTGCATTTGGATTGAATACAACAGTCACCATGCGCACTTTCCTCCATTTGAGTAATATCTCTAACAGTCAACGCATTGATCGTTCCCTGGAAGACCAGTAGTAGTTTCCGATGCATATCTGGAGGCATCCTGTAATCTGTGGACAATCAGAGTGTTGATGAAACACAGAAATTGTATTGGCATTGAATACAACAGTCACCATGCGCACTCTCCTCCATGGGAGTAATGTCTCAAACTGTCTACGCTTTGATCGTTCCCTGGAAGACCAGCAGTAGTTCCCGATGCATATCTGGTGGCATTCTGTAACCTGTGGTGTATCAGAGTGTTGATGAAACACAGAAATTGCATCGGAATTGAATACAACAGTCACCATGCGCACTTTCCTCCACGGAAGTAATGTATCAAACAGTCTACGCTTTGATCGTTCCCTGGAAGACCAGTAGTAGTTTCCGATGCGCATCTGGTGGCATTCCTTAACCTGTGGACAATCCGAGTGTTGATGAAACACAGAAATTTCATCGGGATTAAATACAACCGTCACCATGCACACTTGCCTCCATGTTAGTAACGTCTCAAACAGTCTACGCTTCGATCGTTCCCTGGAAGACCAGTGGTAGTTTCCAATGCACATCTGGAGACATTCTGTAATCTGTGGACTATCAGAGTGTAGATGAAACACAGAAACTTAATCGGGATTAAATACAACAGTCAGCATGCCCACCTTCCTCCATGGGAGTAATGTCTCAAAGAGTTTACGCTTTGATCTTTCATTGGAAGACCAGTAGTAGTTTCCAATGCACATCTGGAGGCATTCTGTAATCTGTGGACCATCAGAGTGTTGATGAAACACAGAAATTGCATCGGGATTGAATACGACAGTCACCATGCGCACTTTCCTCCACGGGAGTAATGTCTCAAACAGTCTACGCTTTGATAGTTCCCTGGAAGACCAGTAGTAGATTAAGATGCACATCTGGTGTCATTCTGAAACCTGTGGACTCTCAGAGTGTTGATGAAATACACAAATTGCATCGGGATTGAATACAACAGTCACCATGCGCACTTTCCTATACAGGAGTAATGTCTCAAACAGTCTACGCTTTGATCATTCCCTAGAAGACCAGTAGTAGTTTCCGATGCACATCTGGTGACATTCTGTAATCTGTGGACTACCAGACTGTTGATGAAACACAGAAATTGCATCGGGATTGAATACAACAATCACAATGTGCACGTTCCTCCATGGGAGTAATGTCGGAAACAGTCCACGCTTTGATCGTTCCCTGGAAAACCAGTAGTAGTTTCCGATGCACATCTGGTGGCATTCTGTAATCTGTGGACTATCAGAGTGTTGATGAAACACAGAAATTGCATTGGGATTGAATACAACAGTCACCATGCGCACTTTCTTCCATGTTACTGATGTCTCAAACAGTCTACGCTTTGATAGTTCCCTGGAAGACCAGTGGTAGTTTCCAATGCACATCTGGAGGCATCCTGTAATCTGTGGACAATCAGAGTGTTGATGAAACACAGAAATTGTATTGGCATTGAATACAACAGTCACCATGCGCACTCTCCTCCATGGGAGTAATGTCTCAAACAGTCTACGCTTTGATCGTTCCCTGGAAGACCAGCAGTAGTTTCCGATGCATATCTCGTGGCATTCTGTAATCTGTGGAGTATCAGAGTGTTGACGAAACACAGATATTGCATCGGGATTGAATACAACAGTCACCATGCGCACTTTCCTCCATTGGGGTATTGTCTCAAACAGTCTACGCTTTGATAGTTCCCTGGAAGACCAGTGGTAGTTTCCAATGCACATCTGGAGGCATTCTGTAATCTGTGGACTATCAGAGTGTTGATGAAACACAGAAATTGCATTTGGATTGAATACAACAGTCACCATGCGCACTTTCCTCCATTTGAGTAATATCTCTAACAGTCAACGCATTGATCGTTCCTGGAAGACCAGTAGTAGTTTCCGATGCATATCTGGAGGCATCCTGTAATCTGTGGACAATCAGAGTGTTGATGAAACACAGAAATTGTATTGGCATTGAATACAACAGACACCATGCGCACTCTCCTCCATGGGAGTAAAGTCTCAAACAGTCTACGCTTTGATCGTTCCCTGGAAGACCAGCAGTAGTTCCCGATGCATATCTGGTGGCATTCTGTAATCTGTGGTGTATCAGAGTGTTGATGAAACACAGAAATTGCATCGGAATTGAATACAACAGTCACCATGCGCACTTTCCTCCACGGAAGTAATGTATCAAACAGTCTACGCTTTGGTCGTTCCCTGGAAGACCAGTAGTAGTTTCCGATGCGCATCTGGTGGCATTCCTTAACCTGTGGACAATCCGAGTGTTGATGAAACACAGAAATTTCATCGGGATTAAATACAACCGTCACCATGCGCACTTGCCTCCATGTTAGTAACGTCTCAAACAGTCTACGCTTCGAACGTTCCCTGGAAGACCAGTGGTAGTTTCCAATGCACATCTGGAGACATTCTGTAATCTGTGGACTATCAGAGTGTAGATGAAACACAGAAATTTAATCGGGATTAAATACAACAGTCACCATGCCCACCTTCCTCCATGGGAGTAATGTCTCAAAGAGTTTACGCTATGATCTTTCATTGGAAGACCAGTAGTAGTTTCCAATGCACATCTGGAGGCATTCTGTAATCTGTGGACCATCAGAGTGTTGATGAAACACAGAAATTGCATCGGAATTGAATACAACAGTCACCATGCGCCCTTTCCTCCACGAGAGTAATGTCCCAAACAGTCTACGCTTTGATAGTTCCCTGGAAGACCAGTAGTAGTTTAAGATGCACATCTGGTGTCTTTCTGAAACCTGTGGACTCTCAGAGTGTTGATGAAATACACAAATTGCATCGGGATTGAATACAACAGTCACCATGCGCACTTTCCTATACAGGAGTAATGTCTCAAACAGTCTACGCTTTGATCATTCCCTAGAAGACCAGTAGTAGTTTCCGATGCACATCTGGTGGCATTCTGTAATCTGTGGACTACCAGACTGTTGATGAACCACAGAAATTGCATCGGGATTTAATACAACAGTCACAATGTGCACGTTCCTCCATGGGAGTAATGTCGGAAACAGTCCACGCTTTGATCGTTCCCTGGAAAACCAGTAGTAGTTTCCGATGCACATCTGGTGGCATTCTGTAATCTGTGGACTATCAGAGTGTTGATGAAACACAGAAATTGCATTGGGATTGAATACAACAGTCACCATGCGCACTTTCTTCCATGTTACTGATGTCTCAAACAGTCTACGCTTTGATAGTTCCCTGGAAGACCAGTGGTAGTTTCCAATGCACATCTGGAGGCATCCTGTAATCTGTGGACAATCAGAGTGTTGATGAAACACAGAAATTGTATTGGCATTGAATACAACAGTCACCATGCGCACTCTCCTCCATGGGAGTAATGTCTCAAACAGTCTACGCTTTGATCGTTCCCTGGAAGACCAGCAGTAGTTTCCGATGCATATCTCGTGGCATTCAGTAATCTGTGGAGTATCAGAGTGTTGACGAAACACAGATATTGCATCGGAATTGAATACAACAGTCACCATGCGCACTTTCCTCCATTGGGGTAATGTCTCAAACAGTTTACGCTTTGATCGTTCCGTGGAAGACCAGTAGTAGTTTCCGATGCACATCTGGTGGCATTCTGTAATCTGTGGACTATAAGAGTGTTGATGAAACACAGATATTGCATCGGGATTTAATACAACAGTCACCATGCGCACTTTCTTCCATGTTACTAATGTCTCAAACAGTCTACGCTTTGATAGTTCCCTGGAAGACCAGTGGTAGTTTCCAATGCACATCTGGAGGCATTCTGTAATCTGTGGACTATCAGAGTGTTGATGAAACACAGAAATTGCATCGGGATTGAATACAACAGTCACCATGCGCATTTTCCTCCATTTGAGTAATGTCTCTAACAGTCAACGCTTTGATCGTTCCCTGGAAGACCAGTAGTAGTTTCCGATGCATATCTGGAGGCATCCTGCAATCTGTGGACTATCAGAGTGTTGATGATACACAGAAATTGTATTGGGATTGAATACAACAGTCACCATGCGCGCCTTCCTCCATGGGAGTAATGTCTCCAACAGTCTACGCTTTGATCGTTCCCTGGAAGACCAGTAGTAGTTTCCGATGCACATCTGGAGGCATTCTGAAATCTGTGGACTAATTGAGTGTTGATGTAACACAGAAATTGCATCGGGATTGAATACAACAGTTACCATGTGCACTTTCCTCCATATGAGTAATGTCTCAAACAATCTACGCTTTGATCGTTCCCTGGAAGTCCAGCAGTAGTTTCCGATGCACATCTGGAGGCATTCTGTAATCTGAGGACTATCAGAGTATTGATGAAATACAGAAATTGCATCGGGATTGAATACAACAGTCACAATGCGCACTTTCCTCCATGGGAGTAATTCTCAAACAGTCTACGCTTTGATCGTTCCCTGGAAGACCAGTAGTAGTTTCCGATGCACATCTGTAGATATTCTGTAATCTGTGGACCCTCAAAGTGTTGATGAAACACAGATATTGCATCGGGATTTAATACAACAGTCACCATGCGCACTTTCTTCCATGTTACTAATGTCTCAAACAGTCTACGCTTTGATCGTACCCTGGAAGACCAGTGGTAGTTTCCAATGCACATCTGGAGGCATTCTGTAATCTGTGGACTATCAGAGTGTTGATGAAACACAGAAATTGCATCGGGAATCAATACAACAGTCACCATGCGCATTTTCCTCCATTTGAGTAATGTCTCTAACAGTCAACGCTTTGATCGTTCCCTGGAAGGCCAGTAGTAGTTTCCGATGCATATCTGGAGGCATCCTGCAATCTGTGGACTATCAGAGTGTTGATGAAACACAGAAATTGTATTGGGATTGAATACAACAGTCACCATGCGCACTCTCCTCCATGGGAGTAATGTCTCAAACAGTCTACGCTTTGATCGTTCCCTGGAAGACCAGTAGTAGTTTCCGATGCACATCTGGTGGCATTCTGTAATCTGTGGACTATAAGAGTGTTGATGAAACACAGATATTGCATCGGGATTTAATACAACAGTCACCATGCGCACTTTCTTCCATGTTACTAATGTCTCAAACAGTCTACGCTTTGATAGTTCCCTGGAAGACCAGTGGTAGTTTCCAATGCACATCTGGAGGCATTCTGTAATCTGTGGACTATCAGAGTGTTGATGAAACACAGAAATTGCATCGGGATTGAATACAACAGTCACCATGCGCATTTTCCTCCATTTGAGTAATGTCTCTAACAGTGAACGCTTTGATCGTTCCCTGGAAGACCAGTAGTAGTTTCCGATGCATATCTGGAGGCATCCTGCAATCTGTGGACTATCAGAGTGTTGATGATACACAGAAATTGTATTGGGATTGAATACAACAGTCACCATGCGCGCCTTCCTCCATGGGAGTAATGTCTCCAACAGTCTACGCTTTGATCGTTCCCTGGAAGACCAGTAGTAGTTTCCGATGCACATCTGGAGGCATTCTGAAATCTGTGGACTAATTGAGTGTTGATGTAACACAGAAATTGCATCGGGATTGAATACAACAGTTACCATGTGCACTTTCCTCCATATGAGTAATGTCTCAAACAATCTACGCTTTGATCGTTCCCTGGAAGTCCAGCAGTAGTTTCCGATGCACATCTGGAGGCATTCTGTAATCTGAGGACTATCAGAGTATTGATGAAATACAGAAATTGCATCGGGATTGAATACAACAGTCACAATGCGCACTTTCCTCCATGGGAGTAATTCTCAAACAGTCTACGCTTTGATCGTTCCCTGGAAGACCAGTAGTAGTTTCCGATGCACATCTGTAGATATTCTGTAATCTGTGGACCCTCAAAGTGTTGATGAAACACAGATATTGCATCGGGATTTAATACAACAGTCACCATGCGCACTTTCTTCCATGTTACTAATGTCTCAAACAGTCTACGCTTTGATCGTACCCTGGAAGACCAGTGGTAGTTTCCAATGCACATCTGGTGGCATTCCGTATCTGTGGACTATCCGAATGTTGATGAAACACGGAAATTGCATCGGGATTGAATACAACAGTCACCATGCGCGCCTTCCTCCATGGGAGTAATGTCTCAAAGAGTTACGGTTTCATCGTTCCCTGGAAGACCAGTAGTAGTTTCCGATGCACATCTGGAGGCATTCTGTAATCTGTGGACTATCAGAGTGTTGATGAAACACAGTAATTGCATCGGTATTGAATACAACAGTCACCATGCGCACTTTCCTCCATGTTAGTAATGTCTCAAAGAGTCTACGCTTCGATCGATCCCTGTAAGACCAGTGTTAGTTTCCAATGCACATCTGGAGGCATCCTGTAATCTGTGGACTATCAGAGTGTTGATGAAACACAGAAATTGTATTGGGATTGAATACAACAGTCACCATGCGCACTCTCCTCCATGGGAGTAATGTCTCAAACAGTCTACGCTTTGATCGTTCCCTGGAAGACCAGTAGTAGTTTCCGATGCACATCTGGAGGCATTCTGAAATCTGTGGACTAATTGAGTGTTGATGAAACACAGAAATTGCATCGGGATTGAATACAACAGTTACCATGTGCACTTTCCTCCATGGGAGTAATGTCTCAAACAGTCTACGCTTTGATCGTTCCCTGGAAGTCCAGCAATAGTTTCCGATGCACATCTGGAGGCATTCTGTAATCTGAGGACTATCAGAGTGTTGATGAAATACAGAAATTGCATCGGGATTGAATACAACAGTCACGATGCGCACTTTCCTCCATGGGAGTAATTCTCAAACAGTCTACGCTTTGATCGTTCCCTGGAAGACCAGTAGTAGTTTCCGATGCACATCTGGTGGCATTCTGTAATCTGTGGACTATCAGAATGTTGATGAAACACGGAAATTGCATCGGGATTGAATACAACAGTCACCATGCGCGCCTTCCTCCATGGGAGTAATGTCTCAAAGAGTTTACGGTTTCATCGTTCCCTTTAAGACCAGTAGTAGTTTCCGATGCAAATCTGGATTCATTCTGTAATCTGTGGACTATCAGAGTGTTGATGAAACACAGTAATTGTATCGGTATTGAATACGACAGTCACCATGCGCACTTTCCTCCATGTTAGTAATGTCTCAAAGAGTCTACGCTTCGATCGTTCCCTGTAAGACCAGTGTTAGTTTCCAATGCACATCTGGAGGCATCCTGTAATCTGTGGACTATCAGAGTGTTGATGAAACACAGAAATTGCATCGGTATTGAATACAACAGTCACCATGCGCACTTTCCTCCACGGGAGTAATGTCTCCAACAGTCTACGCTTTGATTGTTCCCTGGAAGACCAGTAGTAGTTTCCGATGCACATCTGTAGATATTCTGTAATCTGTGGACCCCCAAAGTGTTGATGAAACACAGATTTTGCATCGGGATTTAATACAACAGTCACCATGCGCACTTTCTTCCATGTTACTAATGTCTCAAACAGTCTACGCTTTGATCGTTCCCTTGAAGACCAGTGGTAGTTTCCAATGCACATCTGGAGGCATTCTGTAGTCTGTGGACTATCAGAGTGTTGATGAAACACAAAAATTGCATCGGGATTGAATACAACAGTCACCATGCGCATTTTCCTCCATTTGAGTAATGTCTCTAACAGTCAACGCTTTGATCGTTCCCTGGAAGACCAGTAGTAGTTTCCGATGCACATCTGGTAGCATTCTGTAATCTGTGGACTATCAGAGTGTTGATGAAACACAGTAATTGCATCGGGATTGAATACAACAGTCACCATGCGCGCCTTCCTCCATGGGAGTAATGTCTCAAACAGTCTACGCTTTGATCGTTCCCTGGAAGACCAGTAGTAGTTTCCGATGCACATCTGGAGGCATTCTGAAATCTGTGGACTAATTGAGTGTTGATGAAACACAGAAATTGCATCGGGATTGAATACAACAGTTACCATGTGCACTTTCCTCCATGGGAGTAATGTCTCAAACAGTCTACGCTTTGATCGTTCCCTGGAAGTCCACCAGTAGTTTCCGATGCACATCTGGAGGCATTCTGTAATCTGAGGACTATCAGAGTGTTGATGAAATACAGATATTGCATCGGGATTGAATACAACAGTCACGATGCGCACTTTCCTCCATGGGAGTAATTCTCAAACAGTCTACGCTTTGATCGTTCCCTGGAAGACCAGTAGTAGTTTCCGATGCACATCTGGTGGCATTCTGTAATCTGTGGACTATCAGAATGTTGATGAAACACGTAAATTGCATCGTGATTGAATACAACAGACACCATGCGCGCCTTCCTCCATGGGAGTAATGTCTCAAAGAGTTTACGGTTTCATCGTTCCCTGGAACACCAGTAGTAGTTTCCGATGCACATCTGGAGGCATTCTGTAATCTGTGGACTATCAGAGTGTTGATGAAACACAGTAATTGCATCGGTATTGAGTACAACAGTCACCATGCGCACTTTCCTCCATGTTAGTAATGTCTCAAACAGTCTACGCTTCGATCGTTCCCTGGAAGACCAGTGGTAGTTTCCAATGCACATCTGGAGGCATTCTGTAATCTGTGGACTATCAGAGTGTTGATGAAACACAGAAATTGCATCGGGATTGAATACAAAACTCACCATGCGCACTTTCCTCCACGGGAGTAATGTCTCCAACAGTCTACGCTTTGATCGTTCCCTGGAAGACCAGTAGTAGTTTCCGATGCACATCTGTAGATATTCTGTAATCTGTGGACCCTCAGAGTGTTGATGAAACACAGATATTGCATCGGGATTTAATTCAACAGTCACCATGTGCACTTTCTTCCATGTTACTAATGTCTCAAACAGTCTACGCTTTGATCGTTCCCTGGAAGACCAGTGGTAGTTTCCAATGCACATCTGGAGGCATTCTGTAATCTGTGGACTATCAGAGTGTTGATGAAACACAAAAATTGCAACGGGAGTGAATACAACAGTCACCATGAGCATTTTCCTCCATTTGAGTAATGTCTCTAACAGTCAACGCTTTGATCGTTCCCTGGAAGACCAGTAGTAGTTTCAGATGCACATCTGGTAGCATTCTGTAATCTGTGGACTATCAGAGTGTTGATGAAACACAGAAATTGCATCGGGATTGAATACAACAGTCACAATGCGCACTTTCCTCCATGGGAGTAATGTCTGAAACAGTCAACGCTTTGATCGTTCCCTGGAAGACCAGTAGTTGTTTCCGATGCATATCTGGAGGCATACTGTAATCTGTGGACAATCAGAGTGTTGATGAAACACAGAAATTGTATTGGGATTGAATACAACAGTCACCATGCGCACTCTCCTCCATGGGAGTAATTCTCAAACAGTCTACGGTTTGATCGTTCCCTGGAAGACCAGTGTTAGTTTCCAATGCACATCTGGAGGCATTCTGTAATCTGTGGACTATCAGAGTGTTGATGAAACACGGAAATTGCATCGGGATTGAATACAACAGTCACCATGCGCGCCTTCCACCATGGGAGTAATGTCTCAAAGAGTTTACGGTTTCATCGTTCCCTGGAAGACCAGTAGTAGTTTCCGATGCACATCTGGAGGCATTCTGTAATCTGTGGACTATCAGAGTGTTGATGAAACACAGTAATTGCATCGGTATTGAATACAACAGTCCCCATGCGCACTTTCCTCCATGTTAGTAATGTCTCAAACAGTCTACGCTTCGATCGTTCCCTGGAAGACCAGTGTTAGTTTCCATTGCACATCTGGAGGCATTCTGTAATCTGTGGACTATCAGAGTGTTGATGAAACACAGAAATTGCATCGGGATTGAATACAACAGTCACGATGCGCACTTTCCTCCATGGGAGTAATTCTCAAACAGTCTACGCTTTGATCGTTCACTGGAAGACCAGTAGAAGTTTCCGATGCACATCTGGTGGCATTCTGTAATCTGTGGACTATCCGAATGTTGATGAAACACAAAAATTGCATCGGGATTGAATACAACAGTCACCATGCGCATTTTCCTCCATTTCAGTAATGTCTCTAACACTCTACGCTTTGATCGTTTCCTGGAAGACCAGTAGTAGTTTCCGATGCACATCTGGTATCATTCTGTAATCTGTGGACTATCAGAGTGTTGATGAAACACAGAAATTGCATCGGGATTGAATACAACAGTCACCATGCGCGCCTTCCTCCATGGGAGTAATGTCTCAAACAGTCTACGCTTTGATCGTTCCCTGGAAGTCCAGTAGTAGTTTCCGATGAACATCTGGTGGCATTCTGTAATCTGTGGACTATCAGAATGTTGATGAAACACGGAAATTGCATCGGGATTGAATACAACAGACACCATGCGCGCCTTCCTCCATGGGAGTAATGTCTCAAAGAGTTTACGGTTTCATCGTTCCCTGGAAGACCAGTAGTAGTTTCCGATGCACATCTGTAGATATTCTGTAATCTGTGGACCCTCAAAGTGTTGATGAAACACAGATATTGCATCGTGATTTAATACAACAGTCACCATGCGCACTTTCTTCCATGTTACTAATGTCTCAAACAGTCTACGCTTTGATCGTTCCCTGGAAGACCAGTGGTAGTTTCCAATGCACATCTGGAGGCATTCTGTAATCTGTGGACTATCAGAGTATTGATGAAACACAGAAATTGCATCGGGATTGAATACAACAGTCACCATGCGCATTTTCCTCCATTTGAGTAATGTCTCTAACAGTCAACGCTTTGATCGTTCCCTGGAAGGCCAGTAGTAGTTTCCGATGCATATCTGGAGGCATCCTGCAATCTGTGGACTATCAGAGTGTTGATGAAACACAGAAATTGTATTGGGATTGAATACAACAGTCACCATGCGCACTCTCCTCCATGGGAGTAATGTCTCAAACAGTCTACGCTTTGATCGTTCCCTGGAAGACCAGTAGTAGTTTCCGATGCACATCTGGAGGCATTCTGAAATCTGTGGACTAATTGAGTGTTGATGAAACACAGAAATTGCATCGGGATTGAATACAACAGTTACCATGTGCACTTTCCTCCATGGGAGTAATGTCTCAAACAGTCTACGCTTTGATCGTTCCCTGGAAGTCCAGCAGTAGTTTCCGATGCACATCTGGAGGCATTCTGTAATCTGAGGACTATCAGAGTGTTGATGAAATACAGAAATTGCATCGGGATTGAATACAACAGTCACAATGCGCACTTTCCTCCATGGGAGTAATTCTCAAACAGTCTACGCTTTGATGGTTCCCTGGAAGACCAGTAGTAGTTTCCGATGCACATCTGGTGGCATTCTGTAATCTGTGGACTATCAGAATGTTGATGAAACACGGAAATTGCATCGGGATTGAATACAACAGTCACCATGCGCGCCTTCCTCCATGGGAGTAATGTCTCAAAGAGTTTACGGTTTCATCGTTCCCTTTAAGACCAGTAGTAGTTTCCGATGCACATCTGGATTCATTCTGTAATCTGTGGACTATCAGAGTGTTGCTGAAACACAGTAATTGCATCGGTATTGAATACAACAGTCACCATGCGCACTTTCCTCCATGTTAGTAATGTCTCAAACAGTCTACGCTTCGATCGTTCCCTGGAAGACCAGTGTTAGTTTCCAATGCACATCTGGAGGCATCCTGTAATCTGTGGACTATCAGAGTGTTGATGAAACACAGAAATTGCATCGGTATTGAATACAACAGTCACCATGCGCACTTTCCTCCATTTGAGTAATGTCTCTAACCGTCAACGCTTTGATCGTTCCCTGGAAGACCAGTAGTAGTTTCCGATGCACATCTGGTAGCATTCTGTAATCTGTGGACTATCAGAGTGTTGATGAAACACAGAAATTGCATCGGGATTGAATACAACAGTCACCATGCGCGCCTTCCTCCATGGGAGTAATGTCTTAAACAGTCTACGCTTCGGTCGTTCCCTGGAAGACCAGCAGTAGTTTCCGATGCACATCTGGAGGCATTCTGTAATCTGAGGACTATCAGAGTGTTGATGAAATACAGATATTGCATCGGGATTGAATACAACAGTCACGATGCGCACTTTCCTCCATGGGAGTAATTCTCAAACAGTCTACGCTTTGATCGTTCCCTGGAAGACCAGTAGTAGTTTCCGATGCACATCTGGTGGCATTCTGTAATCTGTGGACTATCAGAATGTTGATGAAACACGGAAATTGCATCGGGATTGAATACAACAGTCACCATGCGCGCCTTCCTCCATGGGAGTAATGTTTCAAAGAGTTTACGGTTTCATCGTTCCCTGGAAGACCAGTAGTAGTTTCCGATGCACATCTGGAGGCATTCTGTAATCTGTGGACTATCAGAGTGTTGATGAAACACAGAAATTGCATCGGGATTGAATACAACAGTCACCATGCGCACTTTCCTCCACGGGAGTAATGTCTCCAACAGTCTACGCTTCGATCGTTCCCTGGAAGACCAGTAGTAGTTTCCGATGCACATCTGTAGATATTCTGTAATCTGTGGACCCTCAAAGTGTTGATGAAACACAGATATTGCATCGGGATTTAATACAACAGTCACCATGCGCACTTTCTTCCATGTTACTAATGTCTCAAACAGTCTACGCTTTGATCGTTCCCTGGAAGACCAGTGGTAGTTTCCAATGCACATCTGGAGGCATTCTGTAATCTGTGGACTATCAGAGTGTTGATGAAACACAAAAATTGCAACGGGATTGAATACAACAGTCACCATGAGCATTTTCCTCCATTTGAGTAATGTCTCTAACAGTCAACGCTTTGATCGTTCCCTGGAAGACCAGTAGTAGTTTCAGATGCACATCTGGTAGCATTCTGTAATCTGTGGACTATCAGAGTGTTGATGAAACACAGAAATTGCATCGGGATTGAATACAACAGTCACAATGCGCACTTTCCTCCATGGGAGTAATGTCTGAGACAGTCAACGCTTTGATCGTTCCCTGGAAGACCAGTAGTTGTTTCCGATGCATATCTGGAGGCATACTGTAATCTGTGGACAATCAGAGTGTTGATGAAACACAGAAATTGTATTGGGATTGAATACAACAGTCACCATGCGCACTCTCCTCCATGGGAGTAATGTCTCAAACAGTCTACGCTTTAATCGTTACCTGGAAGACCAGCAGTAGTTTCCGATGCACTTCTGGAGGCATTCTGTAATCTGTGGACTATCAGAGTGTTGATGAAACACAGAAATTGCATCGGAATTGAATACAACAGTCACCATGCGCACTTTCCTCCATTTGAGTAATATCTCTAACAGTCAACGCTTTGATCGTTCCCTGGAAGACGAGTAGTAGTTTCCGATGCATATCTGGTGGCATTCCGTAATCTGTGGAGTATCAGAGTGTTGGCGAAACACAGATATTGCATCGGGATTAAATACAACAGTCACCATGCGCACTTTCTTCCATGTTACTAATGTCTCAAACAGTCTACGCTTTGATCGTTCCCTGGAAGACCAGTGGTAGTTTCCAATGCACATCTGGAGGCATTCTGTAATCTGTGGACTATCAGAGTGTTGATGAAACACAAAAATTGCATCGGGATTGAATACAACAGTCACCATGCGCATTTTCCTCCATTTGAGTAATGTCTCTAACAGTCAACGCTTTGATCGTTCCCTGGAAGACCAGTAGTAGTTTCCGATGCACATCTGGTAGCATTCTGTAATCTGTGGACTATCAGAGTGTTGATGAAACACAGAAATTGCATCGGGATTGAATACAACAGTCACTATGCGCGCCTTCCTCCATGGGAGTAATGTCTTAAACAGTCTACGCTTCGGTCGTTCCCTGGAAGACCAGTGGTAGTTTCCAATGCACATCTGGAGGCATTCTGTAATCTGCGGACTATCAGAGTGTTGATGAAACACAGAAATTGCATCGGGATTAAATACAACAGTCACAATGCGCACTTTCCTCCATGGGAGTAATGCCTGAAACAGTCCACGCTTTGGTCGTTACCTGGAAGACCTGTAGTAGTTTCCGATGCATATCTGGTGTCGTTCTTTAATCTGTGGACTATTAGAGTGTAGATGAAACACAGAAATTGCATCGGGATTGAACACAACAGTCACCATTCGCACTTCCCTCCATGGGAGTAATTTCTCAAACAGTCTACGCTTTGATCGTTCCCTGGAAGACCAGTAGTAGTTTCCGATGCACATCTGGTGGCATTCTGTAAGCTGTGGACTATCAGAGTGTTTATGAAACAAAGAAATTGCATTGGGATTGAATACAACAGTAACCATGCACACTATCCACCACAGGAGTAATATCTCAAACAGTCTACGCTTTGACCGTTCCCTGGAAGACCAGTGGTAGTTTGCAATGCACATCTGGAGGCATTCTGTAATTTGTGGACTATCAGAGTGTTGATGAAACACAGAAATTGCATCGGGATTGAATACAACAGTCACAATGCGCACGTTCCTCCATGGGAGAAATGTCGGAAACAGTCCACGCTTTGATCGTTCCCTGGAAGACCAGTAGTAGTTTCCGATGCACATCTGGTGGCATTCTGTAATCTGTGGACTATCAGAGTGTTGATGAAACACAGAAATTGCATTGGGATTGAATACAACAGTCACCATGCTCAGTTTCCACCACGGGAGTAATGTCTCAAACAGTCTACGCTTTGATCGTTCCCTGGAAGACCAGTGGTAGTTTCCAATGCACATCTGGAGGCATTCTGTAATCTGTGGACTATCAGAGTGTTGATGAAACACAAAAATTGCAACGGGATTGAATACAACAGTCACCATGAGCATTTTCCTCCATTTGAGTAATGTCTCTAACAGTCAACGCTTTGATCGTTCCCTGGAAGACCAGTAGTAGTTTCAGATGCACATCTGGTAGCATTCTGTAATCTGTGGACTATCAGAGTGTTGATGAAACACAGAAATTGCATCGGGATTGAATACAACAGTCACAATGCGCACTTTCCTCCATGGGAGTAATGTCTGAGACAGTCAACGCTTTGATCGTTCCCTGGAAGACCAGTAGTTGTTTCCGATGCATATCTGGAGGCATACTGTAATCTGTGGACAATCAGAGTGTTGATGAAACACAGAAATCGTATTGGGATTGAATACAACAGTCACCATGCGCACTCTCCTCCATGGGAGTAATGTCTCAAACAGTCTACGCTTTAATCGTTACCTGGAAGACCAGCAGTAGTTTCCGATGCACTTCTGGAGGCATTCTGAAATCTGTGGACTATCAGAGTGTTGATGAAACACAGAAATTGCATCGGGATTGAATACAACAGTCACCATGCGCACTTTCCTCCATTTGAGTAATATCTCTAACAGTCAACGCTTTGATCGTTCCCTGGAAGACGAGTAGTAGTTTCCGATGCATATCTGGTGGCATTCCGTAATCTGTGGAGTATCAGAGTGTTGGCGAAACACAGATATTGCATCGGGATTAAATACAACAGTCACCATGCGCACTTTCTTCCATGTTACTAATGTCTCAAACAGTCTACGCTTTGATCGTTCCCTGGAAGACCAGTGGTAGTTTCCAATGCACATCTGGAGGCATTCTGTAATCTGTGGACTATCAGAGTGTTGATGAAACACAAAAATTGCATCGGGATTGAATACAACAGTCACCATGCGCATTTTCCTCCATTTGAGTAATGTCTCTAACAGTCAACGCTTTGATCGTTCCCTGGAAGACCAGTAGTAGTTTCCGATGCACATCTGGTAGCATTCTGTAATCTGTGGACTATCAGAGTGTTGATGAAACACAGAAATTGCATCGGGATTGAATACAACAGTCACTATGCGCGCCTTCCTCCATGGGAGTAATGTCTTAAACAGTCTACGCTTCGGTCGTTCCCTGGAAGACCAGTGGTAGTTTCCAATGCACATCTGGAGGCATTCTGTAATCTGTGGACTATCAGAGTGTTGATGAAACACAGAAATTGCATCGGGATTAAATACAACAGTCACAATGCGCACTTTCCTCCATGGGAGTAATGTCTGAAACAGTCTACGCTTTGACCGTTCCCTGGAAGACCAGTGGTAGTTTGCAATGCACATCTGGAGGCATTCTGTAATTTGTGGACTATCAGAGTGTTGATGAAACACAGAAATTGCATCGGGATTGAATACAACAGTCACAATGCGCACGTTCCTCCATGGGAGAAATGTCGGAAACAGTCCACGCTTTGATCGTTCCCTGGAAGACCAGTAGTAGTTTCCGATGCACATCTGGTGGCATTCTGTAATCTGTGGACTATCAGAGTGTTGATGAAACACAGAAATTGCATTGGGATTGAATACAACAGTCACCATGCTCAGTTTCCACCACGGGAGTAATGTCTCAAACAGTCTACGCTTTGATCGTTCCCTGGAACACCAGTAGTGGTTTCCGATGCATATCTGGTGGCATTCTGTAATCTGTGGACTATCAGAGTGTTGACGAAACACAGATCTTGCATCGGGATTGAATACAACAGTCACCATGCGGACTTTCCTTCACAGGAGTAATGTCTCAAACAGTCTTCGCTTTGATCGTTCCGTGGAAGACCAGTAGTAGTTTCCGATGCACATCTGGTGGCATTCTGTAATCTGTGGAATATCAGAGTGTTGATGAAACACAGATATTGCATCGGGATTGAATACAACATTTACCATGCGCACTTTCCTCCACGGGAGTAATGTCTCCAACAGTCGACGCTTTGATCGTTCCGTGGGAGACCAGTAGTAGTTTTCGATGCACATCTGGATGCATTCTGTAATCTGTGGACTATCAGAGTGTTGATGAAACACAGATATTGCATCGGGATTGAATACAACAATCATCACGCCCACTTTCCTCCATGGGAGTATTGTCTCAAAGAGTCTACGCTTTGATCGTTCCCTGGAAGATCAGTAGTAGTTTCCAATGCACATCTGGAGGCATTCTGTAATCTGTGGACCATCAGAGTGTTGATGAAACACAGAAATTGCATCGGGATTGAATACAACTGTCGCCATGCGCACTTTCCTCCACAGGAGTAATGTCTCAAAGAGTCTACGTTTTGATCGTTCCCTGGAAGACCAGTAGTAGTTTCCGATGCACATCTGGTGGCATTCTGTAATCTGTGGCCTATCAGAGTGTTGATGAAACACATAAATTGCTTCGGGACTGAATACAACAATCACCATGCTCACTTTCCTCCATGGGAGTAATGTCTCAAATAGTCTACGCTTTGATCGTTCCCTGAAAGACCAGTAGTAGTTTTCGATGCAAATCTGGATGCATTCTGTAATCTGTGGACCTTCAAAGTGTTGATGAAACACAGAAATTGCATCGGAATTGAATACAACAGTCACCATTCGCACTTGCCTCCATGTTAGTAATGTCTCAAACAGTCTACGCTTTGATCGTTCCCTGGAAGACCAGTGGTAGTTTCCAATGCACTTGTGGAGGCATTCTGTCATCTGTGGACTATCAGAGTGTTGATGAAACACAGAAATTGCATCGGGAATGAATACAACAGTCACCATGCGCACTTTCCTCCACGGGAGTAATGTCTCAAACAGTCTACGCTTTGATAGTTCCCTGGAAGACCAGTAGTAGTTTCCGATGCACATCTGGTGGCATTCTGTAATCTGTGGACTACCAGAGTGTTGATGAAACACAGAAATTGCATCGGGATTGAATACAACAGTCACAATGCGCACGTTCCTCCATGGGAGTAAGGTCGGAAACAGACCACGCTTTGATCGTTCCCTGGAAGACCAGTAGTAGTTTCCGATGCACATCTGGTGGCATTCTGTAATCTGTGGACTATCAGAGTGTTGATGAAATACAGAAATTGCATCGGGATTGAATACAACAGTCACCATGCGCACTTTCCTACACAGGAGTAATGTCTCAAACAGTCTACGCTTTGATCATTCCCTAGAAGACCAGTAGTAGTTTCCGATGCACATCTGGTGGCATTCTGTAATCTGTGGACTACCAGAGTGTTGATGAAACACAGAAATTGCATCGGGATTGAATACAACAGTCACAATGCGCACGTTCCTCCATGGGAGTAATGTCGGAAACAGTCCACGCTTTGATCGTTCCCTGGAAGACCAGTAGTAGTTTCCGATGCACATCTGGTGGCATTCTGTAATCTGTGGACTATCAGAGTGTTGATGAAACACAGAAATTGCATTGGGATTGAATACAACAGTCAAAATGCTCAGTTTCCACCACGGGAGTAATGTCTCAGACAGTCTACGCTTTGATCGTTCCCTGGAACACCAGTAGTGGTTTCCGATGCATATCTGGTGGCATTCTGTAATCTGTGGACTATCAGAGTGTTGACGAAACACAGATATTGCGTCGGGATTGAATACAACAGTCACCATGCGCACTTTCTTCCATGTTACTAATGTCTCAAACAGTCTACGCTTTGATAGTTCCCTGGAAGACCAGTGGTAGTTTCCAATGCACATCTGGAGGCGTTCTGTAATCTGTGGACTATCAGAGTGTTGATGAAACACAGAAATTGCATCGGGATTGAATACAACGTTCACCATGCGCACTTTCCTCCATTTGAGTAATATCTCTAACAGTCAACGCTTTGATCGTTCCCTGGAAGACCAGTAGTAGTTTCCGATGCATATCTGGAGGCATCCTGTTATCTGTGGACAATCAGAGTGTTGATGAAACACAGAAATTGTATTGGGATTGAATACAACAGTCACCATGCGCACTCTCCTCCATGGGAGTAATGTGTCAAACAGTCTACGCTTTGATCGGTCCCTGGAAGACCAGCAGTAGTTTCCGATGCACATCTGGAGGCATTCTGTAATCTGTGGACTATCAGTGTGTTGATGAAACACAGAAATTGCATCGGGATTGAATACTACAGTCACCATGCGCACTTTCCTCCATGTTAGTAATGTCTCAAACAGTCTACGCTTCGATCGTTTTCTGGAAGACCAGTGGTAGTTTCCAATGCACATCTGGAGGCATTCTGTAATCTGTGGACTATCATAGTGTTGATGAAACACACAAATTGTATCGGGATTGAATACAACAGTCACAATGCGCACTTTCCTCCATGGGAGTAATGTCTGAAACAGTCCACGCTTTGATCGTTACCTGGAAGACCTGTAGTAGTTTCCGATGCATATCTGGTGTCATTCTTTAATCTGTGGACTATCAGAGTGTAGATGAAACACAGAAATTGCATCGGGATTGAATACAACAGTCACCATTCGCACTTGCCTCCATGTTAGTAATGTCTCAAACAGTCTACGCTTTGATCGTTCCCTGGAAGACCAGTAGTAGTTTCCGATGCACATCTGGTAGCATTCTGTAATCTATGGACAATCAGAGTGTTGATGAAACACAGAAATTGCATTGGGATTGAATACAACAGTCACCATGCTCAGTTTCCACCACGGGAGTAATGTCTCAAACAGTCTACGCTTTGATCGTTCCCTGGAACACCAATAGTGGTTTCCGATGCATATCTGGTAGCATTCTGTAATCTGTGGACTATCAGAGTGTTGACGAAACACAGATATTGCATCGGGATTGAATACAACAGTCACCATGCGGACTTTCCTAAACAGGAGTAATGTCTCCAACAGTCTACGCTTTGATCGTTCCCTGGAAGACCAGTAGTAGTTTCCGATGCAGGTCTGGCGGCATTCTGTAATCAGTGGACTATCAGAGTGTTGATGAAACACCGAAATTGCATCGGGATTGAATACAACAGTCACCATGCGCATTTTCCTCCATGGGAGTAATGTCTCAAATAGTATACGTTTTGATCGTTCCCTGGGAGACCAGTAGTAGTTTTCGATGCACATCTGGATGCATTCTGTAATCTGTGGACTATCAGAGTGTTGATGAAACACAGATATTGCATCGGGATTGAATACAACAGTCCGCATGCCCACTTTCCTCCATGGGAGTAATGTCTCAAAGAGTCTACGCTTTGATCCTTCCCTGGAAGAACAGTAGTAGTTTCAAATAAACATCTGGAGGCATTCTGTAATCTGTGGACCATCAGAGTGTTGATGAAACACAGAAATTGCATCGGGATTGAATACAACTGTCGCCATGCGCACTTTCCTCCACAGGAGTAATGTCTCAAACAGTCTACGCTTTGATCGTTCCCTGGAAGACCAGTAGTAGTTTCCGATGCACATCTGGTGGCATTCTGTAATCTGTGGCCTATCAGAGTGTTGATGAAACACATAAATTGCATCGGGATTGAATACAACAGTCACCATGCGCACTTTCATCCATGGGAGTAATGTCTCAAATAGTCTACGCTTTGATCGTTCCCTGAAAGACCAGTAGCAGTTTTCGATGCAAATCTGGATGCATTCTGTAATCTGTGGACCTTCAAAGTGTTGATGAAACACAGAAATTGCATCGGAATTGAATACAACAGTCACCATGCGCACTTGCCTCCATGTTAGTAATGTCTCAAACAGTCTACGCTTTGATCGTTCCCTGGAAGACCAGTGATAGTTTCCAATGCACATCTGGAGGCATTCTGTCATCTGTGGACCATCAGAGTGTTGATGAAACACAGAAATTGCATCGTGATTGAATACAACAGTCACCATGCGCACTTTCCTCCACGGGAGTAATGTCTCAAACAGTCTACGCTTTGATAGTTCCCTGGAAGACCAGTAGTAGTTTCCGATGCACATCTGGTGTCATTCTGAAACCTGTGGACTCTCAGAGTGTTGATGAAATACAGAAATTGCATCGGGATTGAATACAACAGTCACCATGCGCACTTTCCAATACAGGAGTAATATCTCAAACAGTCTACGCTTTGATCATTCCCTAAAAGACCAGTAGTAGTTTCCGTTGCACATCTGGTGGCATTCTGTAATCTGTGGACTACCAGAGTGTTGATGAAACACAGAAATTGCATCGGGATTGAATACAACAGTCACAATGCGCACGTTCCTCCATGGGAGTAATGTCGGAAACAGTCCACGCTTTGATCGTTCCCTGGAAGACCAGTAGTAGTTTCCGATGCACATCTGGTGGCATTCTGTAATCTGTGGACTATCAGAGTGTTGATGAAACACAGAAATTGCATTGGGATTGAATACAACAGTCACCATGCTCAGTTTCCACCACGGGAGTAATGTCTCAAACAGTCTACGCTTTGATCGTTCCCTGGAACACCAGTAGTGGTTTCCGATGCATATCTGGTGGCATTCTGTAATCTGTGGACTATCAGAGTGTTGACGAAACACAGATATTGCATCGGGATTGAATACAACAGTCACCATGCGCACTTTCTTCCATGTTACTAATGTCTCAAACAGTCTACGCTTTGATAGTTCCCTGGAAGACCAGTGGTAGTTTCCAATGCACATCTGGAGGCGTTCTGTAATCTGTGGACTATCAGAGTGTTGATGAAACACAGAAATTGCATCGGGATTGAATACAACAGTCACCATGCGCACTTTCCTCCATTTGAGTAATATCTCTAACAGTCAACGCTTTGATCGTTCCCTGGAAGACCAGTAGTAGTTTCCGATGCATATCTGGAGGCATCCTGTAATCTGTGGACAATCAGAGTGTAGATGAAACACAGAAATTGCATCGGGATTGAATACAACAGTCACAATGCGAACTTTCCTCCATAGGAGTAATGTCTGAAACAGTCCACGCTTTGATCGTTACCTGGAAGACTTGTAGTAGTTTCCGATGCATATCTGGTGTCATTCTTTAATCTGTGGACTATCAGAGTGTAGATGAAACACAGAAATTGCATCGGGATTGAATACAACAGTCACCATTCGCACTTGCCTCCATGTTAGTAATGTCTCAAACAGTCTACGCTTTGATCGTTCCCTGGAAGACCAGTAGTAGTTTCCGATGCACATCTGGTGGCATTCTGTAATCTGTGGACAATCAGAGTGTTGATGAAACACAGAAATTGCATTGGGATTGAATACAACAGTCACCATGCTCAGTTTCCACCACGGGAGTAATGTCTCAAACAGTCTACGCTTTGATCGTTCCCTGGAACACCAGTAGTGGTTTCCGATGCATATCTGGTAGCATTCTGTAATCTGTGGACTATCAGAGTGTTGACGAAACACAGATATTGCATCGGGATTGAATACAACAGTCACCATGCGGACTTTCCTAAACAGGAGTAATGTCTCCAACAGTCTACGCTATGATCGTTCCCTGGAAGACCAGTAGTAGTTTCCGATGCACGTCTGGTGGCATTCTGTAATCAGTGGACTATCAGAGTGTTGATGAAACACAGATATTGCATCGGGATTGAATACAACAGTCACCATGCGCATTTTCCTCCATGGGAGTAATGTCTCAAATAGTATACGCTTTGATCGTTCCCTGGGAGACCAGTAGTAGTTTTCGATGCACATCTGGATGCATTCTGTAATCTGTGGACTATCAGAGTGTTGATGAAACACAGATATTGCATCGGGATTGAATACAACAGTCCTCATGCCCACTTTCCTCCATGGGAGTAATGCCTCAAAGAGTCTTTGCTTTGATCCTTCCCTGGAAGACCAGTAGTAGTTTCCAATAAACATCTGGAGGCATTTTGTAATCTGTGGACCATCAGAGTGTTGATCAAACACAGAAATTGCATCGGGATTGAATACAACTGTCGCCATGCGCACTTTCCTCCACAGGAGTAATGTCTCAAACAGTCTACGCTTTGATCGTTCCCTGGAAGACCAGTAGTAGTTTCCGATGCACATCTGGTGGCATTCTGTAATCTGTGGCCTATCAGAGTGTTGATGAAACACATAAATTGCATCGGGATTGAATACAACAGTCACCATGCGCACTTTCCTCCATGGGAGTAATGTCTCAAATAGTCTACGCTTTGATCATTCCCTGAAAGACCAGTAGTAGTTTTCGATGCAAATCTGGATGCATTCTGTAACCTGTGGACCTTCAAAGTGTTGATGAAACACAGAAATTGCATCGGAATTGAATACAACAGTCACCATGCGCACTTGCCTCCATGTTAGTAATGTCTCAAACAGTCTACGCTTTGATCGTTCCCTGGAAGACAGTGATAGTTTCCAATGCACATCTGGAGGCATTCTGTCATCTGTGGACTATCAGAGTGTTGATGAAACACAGAAATTGCATCGGGATTGAATACAACAGTCACCATGCGCACTTTCCTCCACGGGAGTAATGTCTCAAACAGTCTACGCTTTGATAGTTCCCTGGAAGACCAGTAGTAGTTTCCGATGCACATCTGGTGTCATTCTGAAACCTGTGGACTCTCAGTGTGTTGATGAAATACAGAAATTGCATCGGGATTGAATACAACAGTCACCATGCGCACTTTCCTATACAGTAGTAATGTCTCAAACAGTCTACGCTTTGATCATTCCCTAAAAGACCAGTAGTAGTTTCCGTTGCACATCTGGTGGCATTCTGTAATCTGTGGACTAGCAGAGTGTTGATGAAACACAGAAATTGCATTGGGATTGAATACAACAGTCACCATGCTCAGTTTCCACCACGGGAGTAATGTCTCAAACAGTCTACGCTTTGATCGATCCCTGGAACACCAGTAGTGGTTTCCGATGCATATCTGGTGGCATTCTGTAATCTGTGGACTATCAGAGTGTTGACGAAACACAGATATTGCATCGGGATTGAATACAACAGTCACCATGCGCACTTTCTTCCATGTTACTAATGTCTCAAACAGTCTACGCTTTGATAGTTCCCTGGAAGACCAGTGGTAGTTTCCAATGCACATCTGGAGGCATTCTGTAGTCTGTGGACTATCAGAGTGTCGATGAAACACAGAAATTGCATCGGGATTGAATACAACGTTCACCATGGGCACTTTCCTCCATTTGAGTAATATCTCTAACAGTCAACGCTTTGATCGTTCCCTGGAAGACCAGTAGTAGTTTCCGATGCATATCTAAAGGCATCCTGTTTTCTGTGGACAATCAGAGTGTTGATGAAACACAGAAATTGTATTGGGATTGAATACAACAGTCACCATGCGCACTCTCCTCCATGGGAGTCATGTGTCAAACAGTCTACGCTTTGATCGTTCCCTGGAAGACCAGCAGTAGTTTCCGATGCACATCTGGAGGCATTCTGTAATCTGTGGACTATCAGTGTGTTGATGAAACACAGAAATTGCATCGGGATTGAATACAACAGTCACCATGCGCACTTTCCTCCATGTTAGTAATGTCTCAAACAGTCTACGCTTCGATCGTTTCCTGGAAGACCAGTGGTAGTTTCCAATGCACATCTGGAGGCATTCTGTAATCTGTGGACTATCAGAGTGTTGATGAAACACACAAATTGCATCGGGATTGAATACAACAGTCACAATGCGCACTTTCCTCCATGGGAGTAATGTCTGAAACAGTCCACGCTTTGATCGTTACCTGGAAGACCTGTAGTAGTTTCCGATGCACGTCTGATGGCATTCTGTAATCAGTGGACTATCAGAGTGTTGATGAAACACAGATATTGCATCGGGATTGAACACAACAGTCCTCATGCCCACTTTCCTCCATGGGAGTAATGTCTCAAAGAGTCTACGCTTTGATCCTTCCCTGGAAGACCAGTAGTAGTTTCCAATAAACATCTGGAGGCATTCTGAAATCTGTGGACCATCAGAGTGTTGATGAAACACAGAAATTGCATCGGGATTGAATACAACTGTCGCCATGCGCACTTTCCTCCACAGGAGTAATGTCTCAAACAGTCTACGCTTTGATCGTTCCCTGGAAGACCAGTAGTAGTTTCCGATGCACATCTGGTGGCATTCTGTAGTCTGTGGCCTATCAGAGTGTTGATGAAACACATAAATTGCATCGGGATTGAATACAACAGTCACCATGCGCACTTTCCTCCATGGGAGTAATGTCTCAAATAGTCTACGCTTTGATCGTTCCCTGAAAGACCAGTAGCAGTTTTCGATGCAAATCGGGATGCATTCTGTAATCTGTGGACCTTCAAAGTGTTGATGAAACACAGAAATTGCATCGGAATTGAATACAACAGTCACCATGCGCACTTGCCTCCATGTTAGTAATGTCTCAAACAGTCTACACTTTGATCGTTCCCTGGAAGACCAGTGATAGTTTCCAATGCACAACTGGAGGCATTCTGTCATCTGTGGACTATCAGAGTGTTGATGAAACACATAAATTGCATCGGGATTGAATACAACAGTCACCATGCGCACTTTCCTCCACGGGAGTAATGTCTCCAACAGTCTACGCTTTGATAGTTCCCTGGAAGACCAGTAGTAGTTTCCGATGCACATCTGGTGTCATTCTGAAACCTGTGGACTCTCAGAGTGTTGATGAAATACAGAAATTGCATCGGGATTGAATACAACAGTCACCATGCGCACTTTCCTATACAGGAGTAATATTTCAAACAGTCTACGCTTTGATCATTCCCTAAAAGACCAGTAGTAGTTTCCGTTGCACATCTGGTGGCATTCTGTAATCTGTGGACTACCAGAGTGTTGATGAAACACAGAAATTGCATCGGGATTGAATACAACAGTCACCATGCGCACTTTCATCCATGGGAGTAATGTCTCAAATAGTCTACGCTTTGATCGTTCCCTGAAAGACCAGTAGTAGTTTTCGATGCAAATCTGGATGCATTCTGTAATCTGTGGACCTTCAAAGTGTTGATGAAACACAGAAATTGCATCGGAATTGAATACAACAGTCACCATGCGCACTTGCCTCCATGTTAGTAATGTCTCAAACAGTCTACGCTTTGATCGTTCCCTGGAAGACCAGTGATAGTTTCCAATGCACATCTGGAGGCATTCTGTCATCTGTGGACTATCAGAGTGTTGATGAAACACAGAAATTGCATCGGGATTAAATACAACAGTCGCAATGCGCACGTTCCTCCATGGGAGTAATGTCGAAAACAGTCCACGCTTTGATCGTTCCCTGGAAGACCAGTAGTAGTTTCCGATGCACATCTGGTGGCATTCAGTAATCTGTGGACTATCAGAGTGTTGATGAAACACAGAAATTGCATTGGGATTGAATACAACAGTCACCATGCTCAGTTTCCACCACGGGAGTAATGTCTCAAACAGTCTACGCTTTGATCGATCCCTGGAACACCAGTAGTGGTTTCCGATGCATATCTGGTGGCATTCTGTAACCTGTGGACTATCAGGGTGTTGACGAAACACAGATATTGCATCGGGATTGAATACAACAGTCACCATGCGCACTTTCTTCCATGTTACTAATGTCTCAAACAGTCTACGCTTTGATAGTTCCCTGGAAGACCAGTGGTAGTTTCCAATGCACATCTGGAGGCGTTCTGTAGTCTGTGGACTATCAGAGTGTTGATGAAACACAGAAATTGCATCGGGATTGAATACAACGTTCACCATGGGCACTTTCCTCCATTTGAGTAATATCTCTAACAGTCAACGCTTTGATCGTTCCCTGGAAGACCAGTAGTAGTTTCCGATGCATATCTGAAGGCATCCTGTTTTCTGTGGACAATCAGAGTGTTGATGAAACACAGAAATTGTATTGGGATTGAATACAACAGCCACCATGCGCACTCTCCTCCATGGGAGTAATGTGTCAAACAGTCTACGCTTTGATCCTTCCCTGGAAGACCAGCAGTAGTTTCCGATGCACATCTGGAGGCATTCTGTAATCTGTGGACTATCAGTGTGTTGATGAAACACAGAAATTGCATCGGGATTCAATACAACAGTCACCATGCGCACTTTCCTCCATGTTAGTAATGTCTCAAACAGTCTACGCTTCGATCGTTTCCTGGAAGACCAGTGGTAGTTTCCAATGCACATCTGGAGGCATTCTGTAATCTGTGGACTATCAGAGTGTTGATGAAACACACAAATTGCATCGGGATTGAATACAACAGTCACAATGCGCACATTCCTCCATGGGAGTAATGTCTGAAACAGTCCATGCTTTGATCGTTACCTGGAAGACCTGTAGGAGTTTCCGATGCACGTCTGGTGGCATTCTGTAATCAGTGGACTATCAGAGTGTTGATGAAACACAGATATTGCATCGGGATTGAATACAACAGTCCTCATGCCCAGTTTCCTCCATGGGAGTAATGTCTCAAAGAGTCTACGCTTTGATCCTTCCCTGGAAGACCAGTAGTAGTTTCCAATAAACATCTGGAGGCATTCTGAAATCTGTGGACCATCAGAGTGTTGATGAAACACAGAAATTGCATCGGGATTGAATACAACTGTCGCCATGCGCACTTTCCTCCACAGGAGTAATGTCTCAAACAGTCTACGCTTTGATCGTTCCCTGGAAGACCAGTAGTAGTTTCCGATGCACATCTGGTGGCATTCTGTAGTCTGTGGCCTATCAGAGTGTTGATGAAACACATAAATTGCATCGGGATTGAATACAACAGTCACCATGCGCACTTTCCTCCATGGGAGTAATGTCTCAAATAGTCTACGCTTTGATCGTTCCCTGAAAGACCAGTAGCAGTTTTCGATGCAAATCGGGATGCATTCTGTAATCTGTGGACCTTCAAAGTGTTGATGAAACACAGAAATTGCATCGGAATTGAATACAACAGTCACCATGCGCACTTGCCTCCATGTTAGTAATGTCTCAAACAGTCTACACTTTGATCGTTCCCTGGAAGACCAGTGATAGTTTCCAATGCACAACTGGAGGCATTCTGTCATCTGTGGACTATCAGAGTGTTGATGAAACACAGAAATTGCATCGGGATTGAATACAACAGTCACCATGCGCACTTTCCTCCACGGGAGTAATGTCTCCAACAGTCTACGCTTTGATAGTTCCCTGGAAGACCAGTAGTAGTTTCCGATGCACATCTGGTGTCATTCTGAAACCTGTGGACTCTCAGAGTGTTGATGAAACACAGAAATTGCATCGGGATTGAATACAACAGTCACAATGCGCACGTTCCTCCATGGGAGTAATGTCGGAAACCGTCCACGCTTTGATCGTTCCCTGGAAGACCAGTAGTAGTTTCCGATGCACATCTGGTGGCATTCAGTAATCTGTGGACTATCAGAGTGTTGATGAAACACAGAAATTGCATTGGGATTGAATACAACAGTCACCATGCTCAGTTTCCACCACGGGAGTAATGTCTCAAACAGTCTACGCTTTGATCGATCCCTGGAACACCAGTAGTGGTTTCCGATGCATATCTGGCGGCATTCTGTAATCTGTGGACTATCAGAGTGTTGACGAAACACAGATATTGCATCGGGATTGAATACAACAGTCACCATGCGGACTTTCCTAAACAGGAGTAATGTCTCCAACAGTCTACGCTATGATCGTTCCCTGGAAGACCAGTAGTAGTTTCCGATGCACGTCTGGTGGCATTCTGTAATCAGTGGACTATCAGAGTGTTGATGAAACACAGATATTGCATCGGGATTGAATACAACAGTCACCATGCGCATTTTCCTCCATGGGAGTAATGTCTCAAATAGTATACGCTTTGATCGTTCCCTGGGAGACCAGTAGTAGTTTTCGATGCACATCTGGATGCATTCTGTAATCTGTGGACTATCAGAGTGTTGATGAAACACAGATTTTGCATCGGGATTGAATACAACAGTCCTCATGCCCACTTTCCTCCATGGGAGTAATGCCACAAAGAGTCTTTGCTTTGATCCTTCCCTGGAAGACCAGTAGTAGTTTCCAATAAACATCTGGAGGCATTCTGTAATCAGTGGACCATCAGAGTGTTATTCAAACACAGAAATTGCATCGGGATTGAATACAACTGTCGCCATGCGCACTTTCCTCCACAGGAGTAATGTCTCAAACAGTCTACGCTTTGATCGTTCCCTGGAAGACCAGTAGTAGTTTCCGATGCACATCTGGTGGCATTCTGTAATCTGTGGCCTATCAGAGTGTTGATGAAACACATAAATTGCATCGGGATTGAATACAACAGTCACCATGCGCACTTGCCTCCATGTTAGTAATGTCTCAAACAGTCTACGCTTTGATCGTTCCCTGGAAGACCAGTGATAGTTTCCAATGCACATCTGGAGGCATTCTGTCATCTGTGGACTATCAGAGTGTTGATGAAACACAGAAATTGCATCGGGATTGAATACAACAGTCACCATGCGCACTTTCCTCCACGGGAGTAATGTCTCAAACAGTCTACGCTTTGATAGTTCCCTGGAAGACCAGTAGTAGTTTCCGATGCACATCTGGTGTCATTCTGAAACCTGTGGACTCTCAGTGTGTTGATGAAATACAGAAATTGCATCGGGATTGAATACAACAGTCACCATGCGCACTTTCCTATACAGGAGTAATGTCTCAAACAGTCTACGCTTTGATCATTCCCTAAAAGACCAGTAGTAGTTTCCGTTGCGCATCTGGTGGCATTCTGTAATCTGTGGACTAGCAGAGTGTTGATGAAACACAGAAATTGCATCGGGATTGAATACAACAGTCACAATGCGCACGTTCCTCCATGGGAGTAATGTCGGGAACAGTCCACGCTTTGATCGTTCCCTGGAAGACCAGTAGTAGTTTCCGATGCACATCTGGTGGCATTCGGTAATCTGTGGACTATCAGAGTGTTGATGAAACACAGAAATTGCATTGGGATTGAATACAACAGTCACCATGCTCAGTTTCCACCACGGGAGTAATGTCTCAAACAGTCTACGCTTTGATCGAGCCCTGGAACACCAGTAGTGGTTTCCGATGCATATCTGGTGGCATTCTGTAATCTGTGGACTATCAGAGTGTTGACGAAACACAGATATTGCATCGGGATTGAATACAACAGTCACCATGCGCACTTTCTTCCATGTTACTAATGTCTCAAACAGTCTACGCTTTGATAGTTCCCTGGAAGACCAGTGGTAGTTTCCAATGCACATCTGGAGGCGTTCTGTAGTCTGTGGACTATCAGAGTGTCGATGAAACACAGAAATTGCATCGGGATTGAATACAACGTTCACCATGGGCACTTTCCTCCATTTGAGTAATATCTCTAACAGTCAACGCTTTGATCGTTCCCTGGAAGACCAGTAGTAGTTTCCGATGCATATCTAAAGGCATCCTGTTTTCTGTGGACAATCAGAGTGTTGATGAAACACAGAAATTGTATTGGGATTGAATACAACAGTCACCATGCGCACTCTCCTCCATGGGAGTAATGTGTCAAACAGTCTACGCTTTGATCGTTCCCTGGAAGACCAGCAGTAGTTTCCGATGCACATCTGGAGGCATTCTGTAATCTGTGGACTATCAGTGTGTTGATGAAACACAGAAATTGCATCGGGATTGAATACAACAGTCACCATGCGCACTTTCCTCCATGTTAGTAATGTCTCAAACAGTCTACGCTTCGATCGTTTCCTGGAAGACCAGTGGTAGTTTCCAATGCACATCTGGAGGCATTCTGTAATCTGTGGACTATCAGAGTGTTGATGAAACACACAAATTGCATCGGGATTGAATACAACAGTCACAATGCGCACTTTCCTCCATGGGAGTAATGTCTGAAACAGTCCACGCTTTGATCGTTACCTGGAAGACCTGTAGTAGTTTCCGATGCACGTCTGATGGTATTCTGTAATCAGTGGACTATCAGAGTGTTGATGAAACACAGATATTGCATCGGGATTGAACACAACAGTCCTCATGCCCACTTTCCTCCATGGGAGTAATGTCTCAAAGAGTCTACGCTTTGATCCTTCCCTGGAAGACCAGTAGTAGTTTCCAATAAACATCTGGAGGCATTCTGAAATCTGTGGACCATCAGAGTGTTGATGAAACACAGAAATTGCATCGGGATTGAGTACAACTGTCGCCATGCGCACTTTCCTCCACAGGAGTAATGTCTCAAACAGTCTACGCTTTGATCGTTCCCTGGAAGACCAGTAGTAGTTTCCGATGCACATCTGGTGGCATTCTGTAGTCTGTGGCCTATCAGAGTGTTGATGAAACACATAAATTGCATCGGGATTGAATACAACAGTCACCATGCGCACTTTCCTCCATGGGAGTAATGTCTCAAATAGTCTACGCTTTGATCGTTCCCTGAAAGACCAGTAGCAGTTTTCGATGCAAATCGGGATGCATTCTGTAATCTGTGGACCTTCAAAGTGTTGATGAAACACAGAAATTGCATCGGAATTGAATACAACAGTCACCATGCGCACTTGCCTCCATGTTAGTAATGTCTCAAACAGTCTACACTTTGATCGTTCCCTGGAAGACCAGTGATAGTTTCCAATGCACAACTGGAGGCATTCTGTCATCTGTGGACTATCAGAGTGTTGATGAAACACAGAAATTGCATCGGGATTGAATACAACAGTCACCATGCGCACTTTCCTCCACGGGAGTAATGTCTCCAACAGTCTACGCTTTGATAGTTCCCTGGAAGACCAGTAGTAGTTTCCGATGCACATCTGGTGTCATTCTGAAACCTGTGGACTCTCAGAGTGTTGATGAAATACAGAAATTGCATCGGGATTGAATACAATAGTCACCATGCGCACTTTCCTATACAGGAGTAATATTTCAAACAGTCTACGCTTTGATCATTCCCTAAAAGACCAGTAGTAGTTTCCGTTGCACATCTGGTGGCATTCTGTAATCTGTGGACTACCAGAGTGTTGATGAAACACAGAAATTGCATCGGGATTGAATACAACAGTCACCATGCGCACTTTCATCCATGGGAGTAATGTCTCAAATAGTCTACGCTTTGATCGTTCCCTGAAAGACCAGTAGTAGTTTCCGATGCACATCTGGTGTCATTCTGAAATCTGTGGACTCTCAGAGTGTTGATGAAATACAGAAATTGCATCGGGATTGAATACAACAGTCACCATGCGCACTTTCCTATACAGGAGTAATGTCTCAAACAGTCTACGCTTTGATCATTCCCTAAAAGACCAGTAGTAGTTTCCGTTGCACATCTGGTGGCATTCTGTAATCTGTGGACTAGCAGAGTGTTGATGAAACACAGAAATTGCATCGGGATTAAATACAACAGTCGCAATGCGCACGTTCCTCCATATGAGTAATGTCGGAAACAGTCCACGCTTTGATCGTTCCCTGGAAGACCAGTAGTAGTTTCCGATGCACATCTGGTGGCATTCAGTAATCTGTGGACTATCAGAGTGTTGATGAAACACAGAAATTGCATTGGGATTGAATACAACAGTCACCATGCTCAGTTTCCACCACGGGAGTAATGTCTCAAACAGTCTACGCTTTGATCGATCCCTGGAACACCAGTAGTGGTTTCCTATGCATATCTGGTGGCATTCTGTAACCTGTGGACTATCAGAGTTTTGACGAAACACAGATATTGCATCGGGATTGAATACAACAGTCACCAAGCGCACTTTCTTCCATGTTACTAATGTCTCAAACAGTCTACGCTTTGATAGTTCCCTGGAAGACCAGTGGTAGTTTCCAATGCACATCTGGAGGCGTTCTGTAGTCTGTGGACTATCAGAGTGTTGATGAAACACAGAAATTGCATCGGGATTGAATACAACGTTCACCATGGGCACTTTCCTCCATTTGAGTAATATCTCTAACAGTCAACGCTTTGATCCTTCCCTGGAAGACCAGCAGTAGTTTCCGATGCACATCTGGAGGCATTCTGTAATCTGTGGACTATCAGTGTGTTGATGAAACACAGAAATTGCATCGGGATTGAATACAACAGTCACCATGCGCACTTTCCTCCATGTTAGTAATGTCTCAAACAGTCTACGCTTCGATCGTTTCCTGGAAGACCAGTGGTAGTTTCCAATGCACATCTGGAGGCATTCTGTCATCTGTGGACTATCAGAGTGTTGATGAAACACAGAAATTGCATCGGGATTGAATACAACAGTCACCATGCGCACTTTCCTCCACGGGAGTAATGTCTCCAACAGTCTACGCTTTGATAGTTCCCTGGAAGACCAGTAGTAGTTTCCGATGCACATCTGGTGTCATTCTGAAACCTGTGGACTCTCAGAGTGTTGATGAAACACAGAAATTGCATCGGGATTGAATACAACAGTCACAATGCGCACGTTCCTCCATGGGAGTAATGTCGGAAACAGTCCACGCTTTGATCGTTCCCTGGAAGACCAGTAGTAGTTTCCGATGCACATCTGGTGGCATTCAGTAATCTGTGGACTATCAGAGTGTTGATGAAACACAGAAATTGCATTGGGATTGAATACAACAGTCACCATGCTCAGTTTCCACCACGGGAGTAATGTCTCAAACAGTCTACGCTTTGATAGTTCCCTGGAAGGCCAGTGGTAGTTTCCAATGCACATCTGGATGCGTTCTGTAGTCTGTGGACTATCAGAGTGTTGATGAAACACAGAAATTGCATCGGGATTGAATACAACGTTCACCATGGGCACTTTCCTCCATTTGAGTAATATCTCTAACAGTCAACGCTTTGATCGTTCCCTGGAAGACCAGTAGTAGTTTCCGATGCATATCTGAAGGCATCCTGTTTTCTGTGGACAATCAGAGTGTTGATGAAACACAGAAATTGTATTGGGATTGAATACAACAGTCACCATGCGCACTCTCCTCCATGGGAGTAATGTGTCAAACAGTCTACGCTTTGATCGTTCCCTGGAAGACCAGCAGTAGTATCCGATGCACATCTGGAGGCATTCTGTAATATGTGGACTATCAGTGTGTTGATGAAACACAGAAATTGCATCGGGATTGAATACAACAGTCACCATGCGCACTTTCCTCCATGTTAGTAATGTCTCAAACAGTCTACGCTTCGATCGTTTCCTGGAAGACCAGTGGTAGTTTCCAATGCACATCTGGAGGCATTCTGTAATCTGTGGACTATCAGAGTGTTGATGAAACACACAAATTGCATCGGGATTGAATACAACAGTCACAATGCGCACATTCCTCCATGGGAGTAATGTCTGAAACAGTCCACGCTTTGATCGTTACCTGGAAGACCTGTAGTAGTTTCCGATGCACGTCTGGTGGCATTCTGTAATCAGTGGACTATCAGAGTGTTGATGAAACACAGATATTGCATCGGGATTGAATACAACAGTCCTCATGCCCAGTTTCCTCCATGGGAGTAATGTCTCAAAGAGTCTACGCTTTGATCCTTCCCTGGAAGACCAGTAGTAGTTTCCAATAAACATCTGGAGGCATTCTGTAATCTGTGGACCATCAGAGTGTTGATGAAACACAGAAATTGCATCGGGATTGAATACAACTGTCGCCATGCGCACTTTCCTCCACAGGAGTAATGTCTCAAACAGTCTACGCTTTGATCGTTCCCTGGAAGACCAGTAGTAGTTTCCGATGCACATCTGGTGGCATTCTGTAGTCTGTGGCCTATCAGAGTGTTGATGAAACACATAAATTGCATCGGGATTGAATACAACAGTCACCATGCGCACTTTCCTCCATGGGGTAATGTCTCAAATAGTCTACGCTTTGATCGTTCCCTGAAAGACCAGTAGCAGTTTTCGATGCAAATCGGGATGCATTCTGTAATCTGTGGACCTTCAAAGTGTTGATGAAACACAGAAATTGCATCGGAATTGAATACAACAGTCACCATGCGCACTTGCCTCCATGTTAGTAATGTCTCAAACAGTCTACACTTTGATCGTTCCCTGGAAGACCAGTGATAGTTTCCAATGCACAACTGGAGGCATTCTGTCATCTGTGGACTATCAGAGTGTTGATGAAACACAGAAATTGCATCGGGGTTGAATACAACAGTCACCATGCGCACTTTCCTCCACGGGAGTAATGTCTCCAACAGTCTACGCTTTGATAGTTCCCTGGAAGACCAGTAGTAGTTTCCGATGCACATCTGGTGTCATTCTGAAACCTGTGGACTCTCAGAGTGTTGATGAAATACAGAAATTGCATCGGGATTGAATACAACAGTCACCATGCGCACTTTCCTATACAGGAGTAATATCTCAAACAGTCTACGCTTTGATCATTCCCTAAAAGACCAGTAGTAGTTTCCGTTGCACATCTGTTGGCATTCTGTAATCTGTGGACTACCAGAGTGTTGATGAAACACAGAAATTGCATCGGGATTGAATACAACAGTCACAATGCGCACGTCCCTCCATAGGAGTAATGTCGGAAAGAGTCCACGCTTTGATCGTTTCCTGGAAGACCAGTAGTAGTTTCCGATGCACATCTGGTGGCATTCTGTAATCTGTGGACTATCAGAGTGTTTATGAAACACAGAAATTGCATTTGGATTGAATACAACAGTCACCATGCTCAGTTTCCACCACGGGAGTA
Source organism: Schistocerca gregaria (assembly GCF_023897955.1). Classification (NCBI taxonomy): domain Eukaryota; kingdom Metazoa; phylum Arthropoda; class Insecta; order Orthoptera; family Acrididae; genus Schistocerca; species Schistocerca gregaria. Next base: position 17,103,853 of record NC_064929.1, on the reverse strand, counting down.
ATGTCTCAAACAGTCTACGCTTTGATCGTTCCCTGGAACACCAGTAGTGGTTTCCGATGCATATCTGGTGGCATTCTGTAATCTGTGGACTATCAGAGTGTTGACGAAACACAGATATTGCATCGGGATTGAATACAACAGTCACCATGCGCACTTTCTTCCATGTTACTAATGTCTCAAACAGTCTACGCTTTGATAGTTCCCAGGAATACCAGTGGTAGTTTCCAATGCACATCTGGAGGCGTTCTGTAATCTGTGGACTATCAGAGTGTTGATGAAACACAGAAATTGCGTCGGGATTGAATACAACAGTCACCATGCGCACTTTCCTCCATTTGAGTAATATCTCTAACAGTCAACGCTTTGATCGTTCCCTGGAAGACCAGTAGTAGTTTCCGATGCATATCTGGAGGCATCCTGTAATCTGTGGACAATCAGAGTGTTGATGAAACACAGAAATAGCATCGGGATTGAATACAACAGTCACAATGCGAACTTTCCTCCATGGGAGTAATGTCTGAAACAGTCCACGTTTTGATCGTTACCTGGAAGACCTGTAGTAGTTTCCGATGCATATCTGGTGTCATTCTTTAATCTGTGGACTATCAGAGTGTAGATGAAACACAGAAATTGCATCGGGATTGAATACAACAGTCACCATTCGCACTTGCCTCCATGTTAGTAATGTCTCAAACAGTCTACGCTTTGATCGTTCCCTGGAAGACCAGTAGTAGTTTCCGATGCACATCTGGTGGCATTCTGTAATCTGTGGACAATCAGAGTGATGATGAAACACAGAAATTGCATTGTGATTGAATACAACAGTCACCATGCTCAGTTTCCACCACGGGAGTAATGTCTCAAACAGTCTACGCTTTGATCGTTCCCTGGAACACCAGTAGTGGTTTCCGATGCATATCTGGTAGCATTCTATAATCTGTGGACTATCTGAGTGTTGACGAAACACAGATTTTGCATCGGGATTGAATACAAAAGTCACCATGCGGACTTTCCTAAACAGGAGTAATGTCTCCAACAGTCTACGCTTTGATCGTTCCCTGGAAGACCAGTAGTAGTTTCCGATGCACGTCTGGTGGCATTCTGTAATCAGTGGACTATCAGAGTGTTGATGAAACACAGAAATTGCATCGGGATTGAATACAACAGTCACCATGCGCATTTTCCTCCATGGGAGTAATGTCTCAAATAGTATACGCTTTGATCGTTTCCTGGGAGACCAGTAGTAGTTTTCGATGCACATCTGGATGCATTCTGTAATCTGTGGACTATCAGAGTGTTGATGAAACACAGATATTGCATCGGGATTGAATACAACAGTCCTCATGCCCACTTTCCTCCATGGGAGTAATGTCTCAAAGAGTCTTTGCTTTGATCCTTCCCTGGAAGACCAGTAGTAGTTTCCAATAAACATCTGGAGGCATTCTGTAATCTGTGGACCATCAGAGTGTTGATCAAACACAGAAATTGCATCGGGATTGAATACAACTGTCGCCATGCGCACTTTCCTCCACAGGAGTAAAGTCTCAAACAGTCTACGCTTTGATCGTTCCCTGGAAGACCAGTAGTAGTTTCCGATGCACATCTGGTGGCATTCTGTAATCTGTGGCCTATCAGAGTGTTGATGAAACACATAAATTGCATCGGGATTGAATACAACAGTCACCATGCGCATATTCCTCCATGGGAGTAACGACTCAAATAGTCTACGCTTTGATCGTTCCCTGAAAGACCAGTAGTAGTTTTCGATGCAAATCTGGATGCATTCTGTAATCTGTGGACCTTCAAAGAGTTGATGAAACACAGAAATTGCATCGGAATTGAATACAACAGTCACCATGCGCACTTGCCTCCATGTTAGTAATGTCTCAAACAGTCTACGCTTTGATCATTCCCTAAAAGACCAGTAGTAGTTTCCGTTGCACATCTGGTCGCATTCTGTAATCTGTGGACTACCAGAGTGTTGATGAAACACATAAATTGCATCGGGATTGAATACAACAGTCACAATGCGCACGTTCCTCCATGGGAGTAATGTCGGAAACAGTCCACGCTTTGATCGTTCCCTGGAAGACCAGTAGTAGTTTCCGATGCACATCTGGTGGCATTCTGTAATCTGTGGACTATCAGAGTGTTGATGAAACACAGAAATTGCATTGGGATTGAATACAACACTCACCATGCTCAGTTTCCACCACGGGAGTAATGGCTCAAACAGTCTACGCTTTGATCGTTCCCTGGAACACCAGTAGTGGTTTCCGATGCATATCTGGTGGCATTCTGCAATCTGTGGACTATCAGAGTGTTGACGAAACACAGATATTGCATCGGGATTGAATACAACAGTCACCATGCGCACTTTCTTCCATGTTACTAATGTCTCAAACAGTCTACGCTTTGATAGTTCCCTGGAAGACCAGTGGTAGTTTCCAATGCTCATCTGGAGGCGTTCTGTAATCTGTGGACTATCAGAGTGTTGATGAAACACAGAAATTGCATCGGGATTAAATACAACAGTCACCATGCGCACTTTCCTCCATGTTAGTAATGTCTCAAACAGTCTACGCTTCGATCGTTTCCTGGAAGACCAGCAGTAGTTTCCGATGCACATCTGGAGGCATTCTGTAATCTGTGGACTATCAGTGTGTTGATGAAACACAGAAATTGCATCGGGATTGAATACAACAGTCAGCATGCGCACTTTCCTCCATGTTAGTAATGTCTCAAACAGTCTACGATTCGATCGTTTCCTGGAAGACCAGTGGTAGTTTCCAATGCACATCTGAAGGCATTCTGTAATCTGTGGCCTATCAGAGTGTTGATGAAACACAGAAATTGCATCGGGATTGAATACAACTGTCACAATGCGCACTTTCCTCCATGGGAGTAATGTCTGAAACAGTCCACGCTTTGATCGTTACCTGGAGGACCTGTAGTAGTTTCCGATGCATATCTGGTGTCATTCTTTAATCTGTGGCCTATCAGAGTGTAGATGAAACACAGAAATTGCATCGGGATTGAATACAACAGTCACCATTCGCACTTGCCTCCATGTTAGTAATGTCTCAAACAGTCTACGCTTTGATCGTTCCCTGGAAGACCAGTAGTAGTTTCCGATGCACATCTGCTGGCATTCTGTAATCTGTGGACAATCAGAGTGTTGATGAAACACAGATATTGCATTGTGATTGAATACAACAGTCACCATGCTCAGTTTCTACCACGGGAGTAATGTCTCAAACAGTCTACGCTTTGATCGTTCCCTGGAACACCAGTAGTGGTTTCCGATGCATATCTGGTAGCATTCTGTAATCTGTGGACTATCAGAGTGTTGACGAAACACAGATATTGCATCGGGATTGAATACAACAGTCACCATGCGGACATTCCTAAACAGGAGTAATGTCTCCAACAGTCTACGCTTTGATCGTTCCCTGGAAGACCAGTAGTAGTTTCCGATGCACGTCTGGTGGCATTCTGTAATCAGTGGACTATCAGAGTGTTAATGAAACACAGAAATTGCATCGGGATTGAATACAACAGATACCATGCGCATTTTCCTCCATGGGAGTAATGTATCAAATAGTATACGCTTTGATCGTTCCCTGGGAGACCAGTAGTAGTTTTCGATGCACATCTGGATGCATTCTGTAATCTGTGGACTATCAGAGTGTTGATAAAACACAGATATTGCATCGGGATTGAATACAACAGTCCTCATGCCCACTTTCCTCCATGGGAGTAATGTCTCAAAGAGTCTACGGTTTGATCCTTCCCTGGAAGACCAGTAGTAGTTTCCAATAAACATCTGGAGGCATTCCGTAATCTGTGGACCATCAGAGTGTTGATGAAACACAGATATTGCATCGGGATTGAATACAACTGTCGCCATATTCACTTTCCTCCACAGGAGTAATGTCTCAAACAGTCTACGCTTTGATCGTTCCCTGGAAGACCAGTAGTAGTTTCCGATGCCCATCTGGTGGCATTCTGTAATCTGTGGCCTATCAGAGTGTTGATGAAACACATAAATTGCATCGGGATTGAATACAACAGTCACCATGCGCACTTTCCTCCATGGGAGTAATGTCTCAAATAGTCTACGCTTTGATCGTTCCCTGAAAGACCAGTAGTAGTTTTCGATGCAAATCTGGATGCAGTCTGTAATCTGTGGACCTTCAAAGTGTTGATGAAACACAGAAATTGCATCGGAATTGAATACAAAAGTCACCATGCGCACTTGCCTCCATGTTAGTAATGTCTCAAACAGTCTACGCTTTGGTCGTTCCCTGGAAGACCAGTGATAGTTTCCAATGCACATCTGGAGGCATTCTGTCATCTGTGGACTATCAGAGTGTTGATGAAACACAGAAATTGCATCGGGATTGAATACAACAGTCACCATGCGCACTTTCCTCCACGGGAGTAATGTCTCAAACAGTCTACGCTTTGATAGTTCCCTGGAAGACCAGTAGTAGTTTCCGATGCACATCTGGTGTCATTCTGAAACCTGTGGACTCTCAGAGTGTTGATGAAATACAGAAATTTCATCGGGATTGAATACAACAGTCACCATGCGCACTTTCCTATACAGGAGTAATGTCTCAAACAGTCTACGCTTTGATCATTCCCCAAAAGACCAGTAGTAGTTTCCGTTGCACATCTGGTGGCATTCTGTAATCTGTGGACTACCAGAGTGTTGATGAAACACAGAAATTGCATCGGGATTCAATACAACAGTCACAATGCGCACGTTCCTCCATGGGAGTAATGTCGGAAACAGTCAACGCTGTGATCGTTCCCTGGAAGACCAGTAGTAGTTTCCGATGCACGTCTGGTGGCATTCTGTAATCTGTGGCCTATCAGAGTGTTGATGAAACTCATAAATTGCATCGGGATTGAATACAACAGTCACCATGCGCACTTTCCTCCATGGGAGTAATGTCTCAAATAGTCTACGCTTTGATCGTTCCCTGAAAGACCAGTAGTAGTTTTCGATGCAAATCTGGATGCATTCTGTAATCTGTGGACCTTCAAAGTGTTGATGAAACACAGAAATTGCATCGGAATTGAATACAACAGTCAATATGCGCACTTGCCTCCATGTTAGTAATGTCTCAAACAGTCTACGCTTTGATCGTTCCCTGGAAGACCAGTGATAGTTTCCAATGCACATCTGGAGGCATTCTGTCATCTGTGGACTATCAGAGTGTTGATGAAACACAGAAATTGCATCGGGATTGAATACAACAGTCACCATGCGTACTTTCCTCCACGGGAGTAATGTCTCAAACAGTCTACGCTTTGATAGTTCCCTGGAAGACCAGTAGTAGTTTCCGATGCACATCTGGTGTCATTCTGAAACCTGTGGACTCTCAGAGTGTTGATGAAATACAGAAATTGCATCGGGATTGAATACAACAGTCACCATGCGCACTATCCTATACAGGAGTAATGTCTCAAACAGTCTACGCTTTGATCATTCCCTAGAAGAACAGTAGTAGTTTCCGATGCACATCTGGTGGCATTCTGTAATCTGTGGACTACCAGAGTGTTGATGAAACACAGAAATTGCATCGGGACTGAATACAACAGTCACAATGCGCACGTTCCTCCATGGGAGTAATGTCGGAAACAGTCCACGCTTTGATCGTTCCCTGGAAGACAAGTAGTAGTTTCCGATGCACATCTGGAGTCATTCTGTAATCTGTGGACTATCAGAGTGTTGATGAAACACAGAAATTGCATTGGGATTGAATACAACAGTCACCATGCTCAGTTTCCAACACGGGAGTAATGTCTCAAACAGTCTACGCTTTGATCGTTCCCTGGAACACCAGTAGTGGTTTCCGATGCGTATCTGGTGGCATTCTGTAATCTGTGGACTATCAGAGTGTTGACGAAACACAGATATTGCATCGGGATTGAATACAACAGTCACCATGCGCACTTTCCTCCACGGGAGTAATGTCTCCAACAGTCTACGCTTTGATCGTTCCCTGGAAGACCAGTAGTAGTTTCCGAAGCACATCTGTAGACATTCTGTAATCTGTGGACCCTCAAAGTGGTGATGAAATACAGATATTGCATCGGGATTGAATACAACAGTCACCATGCGCACTTTCTTCCATGTTACTAATGTCTCAAACAGTCTACGCTTTGATAGTTCCCTGGAAGACCAGTGGTAGTTTCCAATGCACATCTGGAGGCGTTCTGTGTTCTGTGGACTATCAGAGTGTTGATGAAACACAGAAATTGCATCGGTATTGAATACAACAGTCACCATGCGCACTTTCCTCCATGGGAGTAATGTCTGAAACAGTCCACGCTTTGATCGTTACCTGGAAGACCTGTAGTAGTTTCCGATGCATATCTGGTGTCATTCTTTAATCTGTGGACTATCAGAGTGTAGATGAAACACAGAAATTGCATCGGGATTGAATACAACAGTCACCATTCGCACTTGCATCAATGTTAGTAATGTCTCAAACAGTCTACGCTTTGATCGATCCCTGTGTGACCAGTAGTAGTTTCTGATGCACATCTGGTGGCATTCTGTAATCTGTGGACTATCAGAGTGTTGACGAAACACAGATATTGCATCGGGATTGAATACAACAGTCACCATGCGGACTTTCCTATACAGGAGTAATGTCTCCAACAGTCTACGCTTTGATTGTTCCCTGGAAGACCAGTAGTAGTTTCCGATGCACGTCGGGTGGTATTCTATAATCAGTGGACTATCAGAATGTTGATGAAACACAGAAAGTGCATTGGGATTGAATACAACTGTCGCCATGCGCACTTTCTTCCACAGGAGTAATGTCTTAAACAGTCTACGCTTTGATCGTTCCCTGGAAGACCAGTAGTAGTTTCCGATGCACATCTGGTGGCATTCTGTAATCTGTGGCCTATCAGAGTGTTGATGAAACTCATAAATTGCATCGGGATTGAATACAACAGTCCTCATGCCCACTTTCCTCCATGGGAGTAATGTCTCAAAGAGTCTACGCTTTGATCGTTCCCTGGAACACCAGTAGTGGTTTCCGATGCATATCTGGTGGCATTCTGTAATCTGTGGACTATCAGAGTGTTGACGAAAAACACAGATATTGCATCGGGATTGAATACAACAGTCACCATGCGCACTTTCCTCCACGGGAGTAATGTCTCCAACAGTCTACGCTTTGATCGTTCCCTGGAAGACCAGTAGTAGTTTCCGAAGCACATCTGTAGACATTCTGTAATCTGTGGACCCTCAAAGTGTTGATGAAACACAGATATTGCATCGGGATTGAATACAACAGTCACCATGCGCACTTTCTTCCATGTTACTAATGTCTCAAACAGTCTACGCTTTGATAGTTCCCTGGAAGACCAGTGGTAGTTTCCAATGCACATCTGGAGGCGTTCTGTGTTCTGTGGACTATCAGAGTGTTGATGAAACACAGAAATTGCATCATGATTGAATACAACAGTCACCATGCGCACTTTCCTCCATTTGAGTAATATCTCTAACAGTCAACGCTTTGATCGTTCTCTGGAAGACCAGTAGTAGTTTCCGATGCATATCTGGAGGCATCCTGTAAACTGTGAACAATCAGAGTGTTGATGAAACACAGAGATTGTATTGGGATTGAATACAACAGTCACCATGCGCACTCTCCTCCATGGGAGTAATGTGTCAAACAGTCTACGCTTTGATCGTTCCCTGGAAGACCAGCAGTAGTTTCCGATGCACATCTGGAGGCATTCTGTACTCTGTGGACTATCAGTGTGTTGATGAAACACAGAAATTGCATCGGGATTGAATACAACAGTCACCATGCGCACTTTCCTCCATGTTAGTAATGTCTCAAACAGTCTACGCTTCGATCGTTTCCTGGAAGACCAGTGGTAGTTTCCAATGCACATCTGGAGGCATTCTGTAATCTGTGGACTATCAGAGTGTTGATGAAACACAGAAATTGCATCGGGATTGAATACAACAGTCACAATGCGCACTTTCCTCCATGGGAGTAATGTCTGAAACAGTCCACGCTTTGATCGTTACCTGGAAGACCTGTAGTAGTTTCCGATGCATATCTGGTGTCATTCTTTAATCTGTGGACTATCAGAGTGTAGATGAAACACAGAAATTGCATCGGGATTGAATACAACAGTCACCATTCGCACTTGCATCAATGTTAGTAATGTCTCAAACAGTCTACGCTTTGATCGATCCCTGGGTGACCAGTAGTAGTTTCCGATGCACATCTGGTGGCATTCTGTAATCTGTGGACTATCAGAGTGTTGACGAAACACAGATATTGCATCGGGATTGAATACAACAGTCACCATGCGGACTTTCCTATACAGGAGTAATGTCTCCAACAGTCTACGCTTTGATTGTTCCCTGGAAGACCAGTAGTAGTTTCCGATGCACGTCGGGTGGCATTCTATAATCAGTGGACTATCAGAATGTTGATGAAACACAGAAAGTGCATTGGGATTGAATACAACTGTCGCCATGCGCACTTTCTTCCACAGGAGTAATGTCTTAAACAGTCTACGCTTTGATCGTTCCCTGGAAGACCAGTAGTAGTTTCCGATGCACATCTGGTGGCATTCTGTAATCTGTGGCCTATCAGAGTGTTGATGAAACTCATAAATTGCATCGGGATTGAATACAACAGTCCTCATGCCCACTTTCCTCCATGGGAGTAATGTCTCAAAGAGTCTACGCTTTGATCGTTCCCTGGAACACCAGTAGTGGTTTCCGATGCATATCTGGTGGCATTCTGTAATCTGTGGACTATCAGAGTGTTGACGAAAAACACAGATATTGCATCGGGATTGAATACAACAGTCACCATGCGCACTTTCCTCCACGGGAGTAATGTCTCCAACAGTCTACGCTTTGATCGTTCCCTGGAAGACCAGTAGTAGTTTCCGAAGCACATCTGTAGACATTCTGTAATCTGTGGACCCTCAAAGTGTTGATGAAACACAGATATTGCATCGGGATTGAATACAACAGTCACCATGCGCACTTTCTTCCATGTTACTAATGTCTCAAACAGTCTACGCTTTGATAGTTCCCTGGAAGACCAGTGGTAGTTTCCAATGCACATCTGGAGGCGTTCTGTGTTCTGTGGACTATCAGAGTGTTGATGAAACACAGAAATTGCATCATGATTGAATACAACAGTCACCATGCGCACTTTCCTCCATTTGAGTAATATCTCTAACAGTCAACGCTTTGATCGTTCTCTGGAAGACCAGTAGTAGTTTCCGATGCATATCTGGAGGCATCCTGTAAACTGTGAACAATCAGAGTGTTGATGAAACACAGAGATTGTATTGGGATTGAATACAACAGTCACCATGCGCACTCTCCTCCATGGGAGTAATGTGTCAAACAGTCTACGCTTTGATCGTTCCCTGGAAGACCAGCAGTAGTTTCCGATGCACATCTGGAGGCATTCTGTACTCTGTGGACTATCAGTGTGTTGATGAAACACAGAAATTGCATCGGGATTGAATACAACAGTCACCATGCGCACTTTCCTCCATGTTAGTAATGTCTCAAACAGTCTACGCTTCGATCGTTTCCTGGAAGACCAGTGGTAGTTTCCAATGCACATCTGGAGGCATTCTGTAATCTGTGGACTATCAGAGTGTTGATGAAACACAGAAATTGCATCGGGATTGAATACAACAGTCACAATGCGCACTTTCCTCCATGGGAGTAATGTCTGAAACAGTCCACGCTTTGATCGTTACCTGGAAGACCTGTAGTAGTTTCCGATGCATATCTGGTGTCATTCTTTAATCTGTGGACTATCAGAGTGTAGATGAAACACAGAAATTGCATCGGGATTGAATACAACAGTCACCATTCGCACTTGCATCAATGTTAGTAATGTCTCAAACAGTCTACGCTTTGATCGATCCCTGGGTGACCAGTAGTAGTTTCCGATGCACATCTGGTGGCATTCTGTAATCTGTGGACTATCAGAGTGTTGACGAAACACAGATATTGCATCGGGATTGAATACAACAGTCACCATGCGGACTTTCCTATACAGGAGTAATGTCTCCAACAGTCTACGCTTTGATTGTTCCCTGGAAGACCAGTAGTAGTTTCCGATGCACGTCGGGTGGCATTCTATAATCAGTGGACTATCAGAATGTTGATGAAACACAGAAAGTGCATTGGGATTGAATACAACTGTCGCCATGCGCACTTTCTTCCACAGGAGTAATGTCTTAAACAGTCTACGCTTTGATCGTTCCCTGGAAGACCAGTAGTAGTTTCCGATGCACATCTGGTGGCATTCTGTAATCTGTGGCCTATCAGAGTGTTGATGAAACACATAAATTGCATCGGGATTGAATACAACAGTCCTCATGCCCACTTTCCTCCATGGGAGTAATGTCTCAAAGAGTCTACGCTTTGATCCTTCCCTGGAAGACCAGTAGTAGTTTCCGATGCACATCTGGTGTCATTCTGAAACCTGTGGACTTTCAGAGTGTTGATGAAATACAGAAATTGCATCGGGATTGAATACAACAGTCACCATGCGCACTTTCCTATACAGGAGTAATGTCTCAAACAGTCTACGCTTTGATCATTCCCTAAAATACCAGTAGTAGTTTCCGATGCACATCTGGTGGCATTCTGTAATCTGTGGACTACCAGAGTGTTGATGAAACACAGAAATTCCATCGGGATTGAATACAACAGTCACAATGCGCACGTTCCTCCATGGGAGTAATGTCGGAAACAGTCCACGCTTTTATCGTTCCCTGGAAGACCAGTGGTAGTTTCCGATGCACATCTGGTGTCATTCTGAAACCTGTGGACTCTCAGAGTGTTGATGAAATACAGAAATTGCATCGGGATTGAATACAACAGTCACCATGCGCACTATCCTATACAGGAGTAATGTCTCAAACAGTCTACGCTTTGATCATTCCCTAGAAGACCAGTAGTAGTTTCCGATGCACATCTGGTGGCATTCTGTAATCTGTGGAATACCAGAGTGTTGATGAAACACAGAAATTGCATCGGGATTGAATACAACAGTCACAATGCGCACGTTCCTCCATGGGAGTAATGTCGGAAACAGTCCACGCTTTGATCGTTCCCTGGAAGACCAGTAATAGTTTCCGATCCACATCTGGAGTCATTCTGTAATCTGTGGACTATCAGAGTGTTGATGAAACACAGAAATTGCATTGGGATTGAATACAACAGTCACAATGCTCAGTTTCCACCACGGGAGTAATGTCTCAAACAGTCTACGCTTTGATCGTTCCCTGGAACACCAGTAGTGGTTTCCGATGCATATCTGGTGGCATTCTGTAATCTGTGGACTATCAGAGTGTTGACGAAAAACACAGATATTGCATCGGGATTGAATACAACAGTCACCATGCGCACTTTCCTCCACGGGAGTAATGTCTCCAACAGTCTACGCTTTGATCGTTCCCTGGAAGACCAGTAGTAGTTTCCGAAGCACATCTGTAGACATTCTGTAATCTGTGGACCCTCAAAGTGTTGATGAAACACAGATATTGCATCGGGATTGAATACAACAGTCACCATGCGCACTTTCTTCCATGTTACTAATGTCTCAAACAGTCTACGCTTTGATAGTTCCCTGGAAGACCAGTGGTAGTTTCCAATGCACATCTGGAGGCGTTCTGTGTTCTGTGGACTATCAGAGTGTTGATGAAACACAGAAATTGCATCATGATTGAATACAACAGTCACCATGCGCACTTTCCTCCATTTGAGTAATATCTCTAACAGTCAACGCTTTGATCGTTCTCTGGAAGACCAGTAGTAGTTTCCGATGCATATCTGGAGGCATCCTGTAAACTGTGAACAATCAGAGTGTTGATGAAACACAGAGATTGTATTGGGATTGAATACAACAGTCACCATGCGCACTCTCCTCCATGGGAGTAATGTGTCAAACAGTCAACGCTTTGATCGTTCCCTGGAAGACCAGCAGTAGTTTCCGATGCACATCTGGAGGCATTCTGTACTCTGTGGACTATCAGTGTGTTGATGAAACACAGAAATTGCATCGGGATTGAATACAACAGTCACCATGCGCACTTTCCTCCATGTTAGTAATGTCTCAAACAGTCTACGCTTCGATCGTTTCCTGGAAGACCAGTGGTAGTTTCCAATGCACATCTGGAGGCATTCTGTAATCTGTGGACTATCAGAGTGTTGATGAAACAAGGAAATTGCATCGGGATTGAATACAACAGTCACAATGCTCACTTTCCTCCATGGGAGTAATGTCTGAAACAGTCCACGCTTTGATCGTTACCTGGAAGACCTGTAGCAGTTTCCGATGCATATCTGGTGTCATTCTTTAATCTGTGGACTATCAGAGTGTAGATGAAACACAGAAATTGCATCGTGATTGAATACAACAGTCACCATTCGCACTTGCATCCATGTTAGTAATGTCTCAAATAGTCTACGCTTTGATCGTTCCCTGGGTGACCAGTAGTAGTTTCCGATGCACATCTGGTGGCATTCTGTAATCTGTGGACTATCAGAGTGTTGACGAAACACAGATATTGCATCGTATTGAATACAACAGTCACCATGCGGACTTTCCTCCACAGGAGTAATGTCTCCAACAGTCTACGCTTTGATCGTTCCCTGGAAGACCAGTAGTAGTTTCCGATGCACGTCTGGTGGCATTCTGTAATCAGTGGACTATCAGAATGTTGATGAGACACAGAAAATGCATCGGGATTGAATACAACTGTCGCCATGCGCTCTTTCTTCCACAGGAGTAATGTCTCAAACAGTCTACGCTTTGATCGTTCCCTGGAAGACCAGTAGTAGTTTCCGATGCACATCTGGTGGCATTCTGTAATCTGTGGCCTATCAGAGTGTTGATGAAACACATAAATTGCATCGGGATTGAATAAACAGTCCTCATGCCCACTTTCCTCCATGGGAGTAATGTCTCAAAGAGTCTACGATTTGATCCTTCCCTGGAAGACCAGTAGTAGTTTCCGATGCACGTCTGGTGGCATTCTGTAATCAGTGGACTATCAGAGTGTTGATGAAACACAGAAAATGCATCGGGATTGAATACAACTGTCGCCATGCGCACTTTCTTCCACAGGAGTAATGTCTCAAACAGTCTACGCTTTGATCGTTCCCTGGAAGACCAGTAGTAGTTTCCGACGCACATCTGGTGGCATTCTGTAATCTGTGGACTATCAGAGTGTTGACGAAACACAGATATTGCATCGGGATTGAATACAACAGTCACCATGTGCACTTTCCTCCACGGGACTAACGTCTCCAACAGTCTACGCTTTGATCGTTCCCTGGAAGACCAGTAGTAGTTTCCGATGCACATCTGTAGACATTCTGTAATCTGTGGACCCTCAAAGTGTTGATGAAACACAGATATTGCATCGGGATTGAATACAACAGTCACCATGCGCACTTCCTTCCATGTTACTGATGTCTCAAACAGTCTACGCTTTGATGGTTCCCTGGTAGACCAGCAGTAGTTTCCGATGCACATCTGGAGGCATTCTGTAATGTGAGGACTATCAGATTGTTGATGAAATACAGAAATTGCATTGGGATTGAATACAACAGTCACCATGCTCAGTTTCCACCACGGGAGTAATGTCTCAGACAGTCTACGCTTTGATCGTTCCCTGGAACACCAGTAGTGGTTTCCGATGCATATCTGGTGGCATTCTGTAATCTGTGGACTATCAGAGTGTTGACGAAACACAGATATTGCATCGGGATTGAATACAACATTCACCATGCGGACTTTCCTCCACAGGAGTAATGTCTCAAACAGTCTACGCTTTGATCGTTCCGTGGAAGACCAGTAGTAGTTTCCGATGCACATCTGGTGGCATTCTGTAATCTGTGGACTATCAGAGTGTTGATGAAACATAGAAATTGCATCGGGATTGAATACAATAGTCACCATGCGCGCCTTCCGCCATGGGAGTAATGTCTCAAAGAGTTTACGGTTGGATCGTTCCCTGGAAGACCAGTAGTAGTTTCCGATGCACATCTGGAGGCATTCTGTAATCTGTGGACTATCAGAGTGTTGATGAAACACAGTAATTGCATCGGTATTGAATACAACAGTCACCATGCGCACTTTCCTTCATGTTAGTAAAGTCTCAAACAGTCCACGCTTCGATCGTTCCCTGGAAGACCAGTGGTAGTTTCCAATGCACATCTGGAGGCATTCTGTAATCTGTGGACTATCAGAGTGTTGATGAAACACAGAAATTGCGTCGGGATTGAATACAACAGTCACAATGCGCACTTTCCTCCATGGGAGTAATGTCTGAAACAGACCACGCTTTGATCGTTACCTGGAAGACCTGTAGTGGTTTCCTATGCATATCTGGTGTCATTATTTTATCTGTGGACTATCAGGGTGTAGATGAAACACAGAAATTGCATTGGGATTGAATACAACAGTCACCATGCTCAGTTTCCACCACGGGAGTAATGTCTCAAACAGTCTACGCTTTGATCGTTCCCTGGAACACCAGTAGTGGTTTCCGATGCATATCTGGTGGCATTCTGTAATCTGTGGACTATCAGAGTGTTGACGAAACACAGATATTGCATCGGGATTGAATACAACAGTCACCATGCGGACTTTCCTCCACAGGAGTAATGTCTCAGACAGTCTACGCTTTGTTCGTTCCGTGGAAGACCAGTAGTAGTTTCCGATGCACATCTGGTGGCATTCTGTAATCTGTGGACTATCAGAGTGTTGATGAAACAAAGATATTGCATCGGGATTGAATACAACAGTCACCATGCGCACTTTCCTCCACGGGAGTAATGTCTCCAACAGTCTACGCTTTGATCGTTCCCTGGAAGACCAGTAGTAGTTTCCGATGCACATCTGTAGACATTCTGTAATCTGTGGACCCTCAAAGTGTTGATGAAACACAGATATTGCATCGGGATTGAATACAACAGTCACCATGCGCACTTTCTTCCATGTTACTAATGTCTCAAACAGTCTACGCTTTGATCGTTCCCTGGAAGACCAGTGGTAGTTTCCAATGCACATCTGGAGGCATTCTGTAATCTGTGGACTATCAGAGTGTTGATGAAACACAGAAATTGCATCGGGATTGAATACAACAGTCACCATGCGCATTTTCCTCTATTTGAGTAATGTCTCTAACAGTCAACGCTTTGATCGTTCCCTGGAATACCAGTAGTAGTTTCCGATGCATATCTGGAGGCATCCTGCAATCAGTGGACTATCAGAGTGTTGATGAAACACAGAAATTGTATTGGGATTGAATACAACAGTCACCATGCGCACTCTTCTCCATGGGAATAATGTCTCAAACAGTCTACGCTTTGATCGTTCCCTGGAAGACCAGTAGTGGTTTCCGATGCACATCTGGCGGCATTCTGAAATCTGTGAACTAATTGAGTGTTGATGAAACACAGAAATTGCATCGGGATTGAATACAACAGTTACCATGCGCACTTTCCTCCATGGGAGTAGTGTCTCAAACAGTCTACGCTTTGATCGTTCCCTGGAAGACCAGCAGTAGTTTCCGATGCACATCTGGAGGCATTCTGTAATCTGAGGACTATCAGATTGTTGATGAAATACAGAAATTGCATCGGGATTGAATACAACAGTCACCATGCGCACTTTCCTCCTTGGGAGTAATTCTCAAACAGTCTACGCTTTGATCGTTCCCTGGAAGACCAGTAGTAGTTTCCGATGCACATCTGGTGGCATTCTGTAATCTGTGGACTATCAGAGTGTTGATGAAACACAGAAATTGCATCGGGATTGAATACAACAGTCACCATGAGCGCCTTCCTCCATGGGAGTAATGTCTCAAAGAGTTTTCGGTTTGATCGTTCCCTGGAAGGCCAGTAGTAGTTTCCGATGCACATCTGGAGGCATTCTGTAATCTGTGGACAATCAGAGTGTTGATGAAACACAGTAATTTCATCGGTATTGAATACAACAGTCACCATGCGCACTTTCCTCCATGTTAGTAATGTCTCAAACAGTCCAGGCTTCGATCGTTCCCTGGAAGACCAGTGGTAGTTTCCAATGCATATCTGGAGGCATTCTGTAATCTGTGGACTATCAGAGTGTTGATGAAACACAGAAATTGCATCGGGATTGAATACAACAGTCACAATGCGCACTTTCCTCCATGGGAGTAATGTCTGAAACAGTCCACGCTTTGATCGTTACGTGGAAGACCTGTAGTAGGTTCCGATGCATATCTGGTGTCATTATTTTATCTGTGGACTATCAGAGTGTAGATGAAACACAGAAATTGCATCGGGATTGAATACAGCAGTCACCATTCGCACTTCCCTTAATGGGAGTAATTTCTCAAACAGTCTACGCTTTGTACGTTTCCTGGAAGACCAGTAGTAGTTTCTGATGCACATCTGGTGGCATTCTGTAATCTGTGGACTATCAGAGTGTTGATGAAACACAGAAATTGCGTTGGGATTGAATACAACAGTCACCATGCTCAGTTTCCACCACGGGAGTAATGTCTCAAACAGTCTACGCTTTGATCGTTCCCTGGAACACCAGTAGTCGTTTCCGATACATATCTGGTGGCATTCTGTAATCTGTGGACTATCAGAGTGTTGACGAAACACAGATATTGCATCGGGATTGAATACAACATTCACCATGCGGACTTTCCTCCACAGGAGTAATGTCTCAAACAGTCTACGCTTTGATCGTTCCGTGGAAGACCAGTAGTAGTTTCCGATGCACATCCGGTGGCATTCTGTAATCTGTGGACTATCAGAGTGTTGATGAAACAAAGATATTGCATCGGGATTGAATACAACAGTCACCATGCGCACTTTCCTCCACGGGAGTAATGTCTCCAACAGTCTACGCTTTGATCGTTCCCTGGAAGACCAGTAGTAGTTTCCGATGCACATCTGTAGACATTCTGTAATCTGTGGACCCTCAAAGTGTTGATGAAACACAGATATTGCATCGGGATTGAATACAACAGTCACCATGCGCACTTTCCTCCATTTGAGTAATGTCTCTAACAGTCAACGCTTTGATCGTGCACTGGAAGACCAGTAGTAGTTTCCGATGCATATCTGGAGGCATCCTGTAATCTGTGGACAATCAGAGTGTTGATGAAACACAGAAATTCTATTGGGATTGAATACAACAGTCACCATGCGCACTCTCCTCCATGGGTGTAATGTGTCAAACAGTCTACGCTTTGATCGTTCCCTGGAAGACCAGCAGTAGTTTCCGATGCACATCTGGAGTCATTCTGTAATCTGTGGACTATCACAGTGTGTTGATGAAATACAGAAATTGCATCAGGATTGAATACAACAGTCACCATGCGCACTTTCCTCCATGGGAGTAATTCTCAAAAAGTCTACGATTTGAACGTTCCCTGGAAGACCAGTAGTAGTTTCCAATGCACATCTGGAGGCATTCTGTAATCTGTGGACCATCAGAGTGTTGATGAAACACAGAAATTGCATCGGGATTGAATACTGCTGTCGCCATGCGCACTTTCCTCCACAGGAGTAATGTCTCAAACAGTCTACGCTTTGATCGTTCCCTGGAAGACCAGTTGTAGTTTCCGATGCACATCTGGTGGCATTCTGTAATCTGTGGCCTATCAGAGTGTTGATGAGACGCATAAATTGCATCGGGATTGAATACAACAGTCACCATGCGCACTTTCCTCCATGGGAGTAATGTCTCAAATAGTCTACGCTTAGATCGTTCCCTGAAATACCAGTAGTAGTTTTCGATGCAAATCTGGATGCATTCTGTAATCTGTGGACCTTCAAAGTGTTGATGAAACACAGAAATTGCATCGGAATTGAATACAACAGTCACCATTCGCACTTGCCTCCATGTTAGTAATGTCTCAAACAGTCCACGCTTTGATCGTTCCCTGGAAGACCTGTGGTAGTTTCCAATGCACATCTGGAGGCATTCTGTCATCTGTGGACTATCAGAGTGTTGATGAAACACAGAAATTGCATCGGGATTGAATACAACAGTCACCATGCGCACTTTCCTCCACGGGAGTAATGTCTCAAACAGTCTACGCTTTGATCATTCCCTGGAAGACCAGTAGTAGTTTCCGATGCACATCTGGTGTCATTCTGAAACCTGTGGACTCTCAGAGTGTTGATGAAATACAGAAATATCATCGGGATTGAATACAACAGTCACCATGGGCACTTTCCTATACAGGAGTAATGTCTCAAACAGTCTACGCTTTGATCATTCCCTAGAAGACCAGTAGTAGTTTCCGATGCACATCTGGTGGCATTCTGTAATCTGTGGACTACCAGAGTGTTGATGAAACACAGAAATTGCATCGGGATTGAATACAACAGTCACCATGCGCACTTTCCTCCATGTTAGTAATGTCTCAAACAGTCTACGCTTCGATCGTTAACTGGAAGACCAGTGGTAGTTTCCAATGCACATCTGGAGGCATTCTGTAATCTGTGGACTATCAGAGTGTTGATGAAACACAGAAATTGCATCGGGATTGAATACAACAGTCACCATTCGCACTTCCCTCCATGGGAGTAATTTCTCAAACAGTCTACGCTTTGATCGTTCCCTGGAAGACCAGTAGTAGTTTCCGATGCACATCTGGTGGCATTCTGTAATCTGTGGACTATCAGAGTGTTGATGAAACACAGAAATTGCTTTGGGATTGAATACAACAGTCACAATGCGCACGTTCCTCCATGGGAGTAATGTCGGAAACAGTCCACGCTTTGATCGTTCCCTGGAAGACCAGTAGTAGTTTCCGATGCACATCTGGTGGCATTCTGTAATCTGTGGACTATCAGAGTGTTGATGAAACACAGAAATTGCATTGGGATTGAATACAACAGTCACCATGCTCAGTTTCCACCACGGGAGTAATGCCTCAAACAGTCTACGCTTTGATCGTTCCCTGGAACACCAGTAGTGGTTTCCGATGCATATCTGGTGGCATTCTGTAATCTGTGGACTATCAGAGTGTTGACGAAACACAGATATTGCATCGGGATTGAATACAACAGTCACCATGCGGACTTTCCTCCACAGGAGTAATGTCTCAAACAGTCTACGCTTTGATCGTTATGTAGAAGACCAGTAGTAGTTTCCGATGCACATCTGGTGGCATTCTGTAATCTGTGGACTATCAGAGTGTTGATGAAACACAGATATTGCATCGGGATTGATTACAACAGTCACCATGCGCACTTTCCTCCACGGGAGTAATGTCTCCAACAGTCTACGCTTTGATCGTTCCATGGAAGACCAGTAGTAGTTTCCGATGCACACCTGTAGACATTCTGTAACCTGTGGACCCTCAAAGTGTTGATAAAACACAGATATTGCATCGGGATTGAATACAACAGTCCCCATGCGCACTTTCTTCCATGTTACTAATGTCTCAAACAGTCTACGCTTTGATATTTCCCTGGAAGACCAGTGGTAGTTTCCAATGCACAGCTGGAGGCATTCTGTAATCTGTGGACTAGCAGAGTGTTGATGAAACACAGAAATTGCATCGGGATTGAATACAACAGTCACCATGCGCACTTTCCTCCATTTGAGTAATGTCTCTAACAGTCAACGCTTTGATGGATCCCTGGAAGACCAGTAGTAGTTTCCGATGCATATCTGGAGGCATCCTGTAATCTGTGGACAATCAGAGTGTTGATGAAACACAGAGATTGTATTGGGATTGAATACAACAGTCACCGTGCGCACTCTCCTCCATGGGAGTAATGTCTCAAACAGTCTACGCTTTGATCGTTCCCTGGAAGACCAGCAGTTGTTTCCGATGCACATCTGGAGTCATTCTGTAATCTGTGGACTATCAGAGTGTTGATTAAATACAGAAATTGCATCAGGATTGAATACAACAGTCTCCATGCGCACTTTCCTCCATGGGAGTAATTCTCAAACAGTCTACGCTTTGATCGTTCCCTGGAAGACCAGTAGTAGTTTCCGATGCACATCTGGTGGCATTCTGTAATCTGTGGACTATCAGAGTGTTGATGAAACACAGAAATTGCATCGGGATTGAATACAACAGTCACCATGCCAACTTTCTTCCATGTTACTAATGTCTCAAACAGTCTACGCTTTGATAGTTCCCTGGAAGACCAGTGGTAGTTTCCGATGCACATCTGGAGGCATTCTGTAATCTGTGGACTATCAGTGTGTTGATGAAACACAGAAATTGCATCGGGATTGAATACAACAGTCACCATGCGCACTTTCCTCCATTTGAGTAATATCTCTAACAGTCAACGCTTAGATCGTTCCCTGGAAGACCAGTAGTAGTTTCTGATGCACATCTGGTGGCATTCCTTAATCTGTGGACAATCCGAGTGTTGATGAAACACAGAAATTTCATCGGGATTAAATACAACATTTACCATGCGCACTTGTCTCCATGTTAGTAACGTCTCAAACAGTCTACGCTTCCATCGTTCCCTGGAAGACCAGTGGTAGTTTCCGATGCACATCTGGAGACATTCTGTAATCTGTGGACTATCAGAGTATTGATTAAACACAGAAATTTAATCGGGATTTAATACAACAGTCACCATGCCCACCTTCCTCCATGGGAGTAATGTCTCAAAGAGTTTACGCTTTGATCGTTAGCTGGAAGACCAGTAGTAGCTTCAGATGCACATCTGGAGGCATTCTGTAATCTGTGGACTATCAGAGTGTTGATGAAACACAGAAATTGCATCGGGATTGAATATAACAGTCACCATGCGCGGTTTCCTCCATGTTAGTAATGTCTCAAACAGTCTACGCTTTGAACGGTCCCTGGAAGACCAGTGGTAGTTTCCAATGCACATCTGGAGGCATTCTGTAATCTGTGGACTATCAGAGTGTTGATGAAACACAGAAATTGCATCGAGATTGAGTAAAACAGTCATCATGCCCACTTTCCTCCATGGGAGTAATGTCTCAAAGAGTCTACGCTTTGATCGTTCCCTGGAAGACCAGTAGTAGTTTCCAATGCACATCTGGAGGCATTCTGTAATCTGTGGACCATCAGAGTGTTGATGAAACACAGAAATTGCATCGGGATTGAATACAACTGTCGCCATGCGCACTTTCCTCCACAGGAGTAATGTCTCAAACAGTCTACGCTTTGATCGTTCCCTGGAAGACCAGTAGTAGTTTCCGATGCACATCTGGTGGCATTCTGTAATCTGTGGCCTATCAGAGTGTTGATGAAACACATAAATTGCATCGGGATTGAATACAACAGTCACCATGCGCACTTTCCTCCATGGGAGTAATGTCTCAAATAGTCTACGCTTTGATCGTTCCCTGAAAGACCAATAGTAGTTTTCGATGCAAATCTGGATGCATTCTGTAATCTGTGGACCTTCAAAGTGTTGATGAAACACAGAAATTGCATCGGAATTGAATACAACAGTCACCATTCGCACTTGCACCCATGTTAGTAATGTCTCAAACAGTCTACGCTTTGATCGTTCCCTGGAAGACCAGTGGTAGTTTCCAATGAACATCTGGAGGCATTCTGTCACCTGTGGACTATCAGATTGTTGATGAAACACAGAAATTGCATCGGGATTGAATACAACAGTCACCATGCGCACTTTCCTCCACGGGAGTAATGTCTCAAACAGTCTACGCTTTGATCGTTCCCTGGAAGACCAGTAGTAGTTTCCGATGCACATCTGGTGTCATTCTGAAACCTGTGGACTCTCAGAGTGTTGATGAAATACAGAAATTGCATCGGGATTGAATACAACAGTCACCATGCGCACTTTCTTATACAGGAGTAATGTCTCAAACAGTCTACGCTTTGATCATTCCCTAGAAGACCAGTAGTAGTTTCCGATGCACATGTGGTGGCATTCTGTGATCTGTGTTGTACCAGAGTGTAGATGAAACACAGAAATTGCATCGGGATTGAATACAACAGTCACAATGCGCACGTTCCTCCATGGGAGTAATGTCGGAAACAGTCCACGCTTTGATCGTTCCCTGGAAGACCAGTAGTAGTTTCCGATGCACATCTGGTGGCATTCTGTAATCTGTGGACTATCAGAGTGTTGATGAAACACAGAAATTGCATCGGGATTGAATACAACAGTCACCACGCGCACTTTCCTCCACGGGAGTAACGTCTCAAACAGTCTACGCTTTGATCGTTCCCTGGAAGACCAGTAGTAGTTTCCGATGCACATCTGGTGTCATTCTGAAACCTGTGGACTCTCAGAGTATTGATGAAATACAGAAATTGCATCGGGATTGAATACAACAGTCACCATGCGCACTTTCCTCCACGGAAGTAATGTCTCAAACAGTCTACGCTTTGATCGTTCCCTGGAAGACCAGTAGTAGTTTCCGATGCACATCTGGTGGCATTCCTTAATATGTGGCCTATCAGGGTGTTGATGAAACACATAAATTGCATCGGGATTGAATACAACAGTCACCATGCGCACTTTCCTCAATGGGAGTAATGTCTCAAATAGTCTACCCTTTGATCGTTCCCTGAAAGACCAGTAGTAGTTTTCGATGCAAATCTGGATGCATTCCGTAATCTGTGGACCTTCAAAGTGTTGATGAAACACAGAAATTGCATCGGAATTGAATACAACAGTCACCATTCGCACTTGCACCCATGTTAGTAATGTCTCAAACAGTCGACGCTTTGATCGTTCCCTTGAAGACCAGTGGTAATTTCCAATGAACATCTGGAGGCATTCTGTCACCTGTGGGCTATCAGATTGTTGATGAAACACAGAAATTGCATCGGGATTGAATACAACAGTCACCATGCGCACTTTCCTCCACGGGAGTAATGTCTAAAACAGTCTACGCTTTGATCGTTCCCTGGAAGACCAGTAGTAGTTTCCGATGCACATCTGGTGTCATTCTGAAACCTGTGGACTCTCAGAGTGTTGATGAAATACAGAAATTGCATCGGGATTGAATACAACAGTCACCATGCGCACTTTCCTATACAGGAGTAATGTCTCAAACAGTCTACGCTTTGATCATTCCCTAGAAGACCAGTAGTAGTTTCCGATGCACATCTGGTGGCATTCTGTGATCTGTGGAGTACCAGAGTGTAGATGAAACAAAGAAATTGCATCGGGATTGAATACAACAGTCACAATGCGCACGTTCCTCCATGGGAGTAATGTCGGAAACAGTCCACGCTTTGATCGTTACCTGGAAGACGAATAGTAGTTTCCGATGCACATCTGGTGGCATTCTGTAATCTGTGGACTATCAGAGTGTTGATGAAACACAGAAATTGCATCGGGATTGAATACAACAGTCACCATGCGCACTTTCCTCCACGGGAGTAATGTCTCAAACAGTCTACGCTTTGATCGTTCCCTGGAAGACCAGTAGTAGTTTCCGATGCACATCTGGTGTCATTCTGAAACCTGTGGACTCTCAGAGTGTTGATGAAATACAGAAATTGCATCGGGATTGAATACAACAGTCACCATGCGCACTTTCCTCCACGGAAGTAATGTCTCAAACAGTCTACGCTTTGATCGTTCCCTGGAAGACCAGTAGTAGATTCCGATGCGCATCTGGTGGCATTCCTTAATCTGTGGACTATCCGAGTGTTGATGAAACACAGAAATTTCATCGGGATTAAATACAACAGTCACCATGCGCACTTGCCTCCATGTTAGTAACGTCTCAAACAGTCTACGCTTCCATCGTTCCCTGGAAGACCAGTGGTAGTTTCCGATGCACATCTGGAGACATTCTGTAATCTGTGGACTATCAGAGTGTTGATGAAACACAGAAATTTAATCGGGATTTAATACAACAGTCACCATGCCCACCTTCCTCCATGGGAGTAATGTCTCAAAGAGTTTACGCTTTGATCGTTAGCTGGAAGACCAGTAGTAGCTTCAGATGCACATCTGGAGGCATTCTGTAATCTGTGGACTATCAGAGTGTTGATGAAACACAGAAATTGCATCGGGATTGAATATAACAGTCACCATGCGCGGTTTCCTCCATGTTAGTAATGTCTCAAACAGTCTACGCTTTGAACGGTCCCTGGAAGACCAGTGGTAGTTTCCAATGCACATCTGGAGGCATTCTGTAATCTGTGGACTATCAGAGTGTTGATGAAACACAGAAATTGCATCGAGATTGAGTAAAACAGTCATCATGCCCACTTTCCTCCATGGGAGTAATGTCTCAAAGAGTCTACGCTTTGATCGTTCCCTGGAAGACCAGTAGTAGTTTCCAATGCACATCTGGAGGCATTCTGTAATCTGTGGACCATCAGAGTGTTGATGAAACACAGAAATTGCATCGGGATTGAATACAACTGTCGCCATGCGCACTTTCCTCCACAGGAGTAATGTCTCAAACAGTCTACGCTTTGATCGTTCCCTGGAAGACCAGTAGTAGTTTCCGATGCAAATCTGGATGCATTCTGTAATCTGTGGACCTTCAAAGTGTTGATGAAACACAGAAATTGCATCGGAATTGAATACAACAGTCACCATTCGCACTTGCACCCATGTTAGTAATGTCTCAAACAGTCTACGCTTTGATCGTTCCCTGGAAGACCAGTGGTAGTTTCCAATGAACATCTGGAGGCATTCTGTCACCTGTGGACTATCAGATTGTTGATGAAACACAGAAATTGCATCGGGATTGAATACAACAGTCACCATGCGCACTTTCCTCCACGGGAGTAATGTCTCAAACAGTCTACGCTTTGATCGTTCCCTGGAAGACCAGTAGTAGTTTCCGATGCACATCTGGTGTCATTCTGAAACCTGTGGACTCTCAGAGTGTTGATGAAATACAGAAATTGCATCGGGATTGAATACAACAGTCACCATGCGCACTTTCTTATACAGGAGTAATGTCTCAAACAGTCTACGCTTTGATCATTCCCTAGAAGACCAGTAGTAGTTTCCGATGCACATGTGGTGGCATTCTGTGATCTGTGTTGTACCAGAGTGTAGATGAAACACAGAAATTGCATCGGGATTGAATACAACAGTCACAATGCGCACGTTCCTCCATGGGAGTAATGTCGGAAACAGTCCACGCTTTGATCGTTCCCTGGAAGACCAGTAGTAGTTTCCGATGCACATCTGGTGGCATTCTGTAATCTGTGGACTATCAGAGTGTTGATGAAACACAGAAATTGCATCGGGATTGAATACAACAGTCACCACGCGCACTTTCCTCCACGGGAGTAACGTCTCAAACAGTCTACGCTTTGATCGTTCCCTGGAAGACCAGTAGTAGTTTCCGATGCACATCTGGTGTCATTCTGAAACCTGTGGACTCTCAGAGTATTGATGAAATACAGAAATTGCATCGGGATTGAATACAACAGTCACCATGCGCACTTTCCTCCACGGAAGTAATGTCTCAAACAGTCTACGCTTTGATCGTTCCCTGGAAGACCAGTAGTAGTTTCCGATGCACATCTGGTGGCATTCCTTAATATGTGGCCTATCAGGGTGTTGATGAAACACATAAATTGCATCGGGATTGAATACAACAGTCACCATGCGCACTTTCCTCAATGGGAGTAATGTCTCAAATAGTCTACCCTTTGATCGTTCCCTGAAAGACCAGTAGTAGT
Source organism: Schistocerca gregaria (assembly GCF_023897955.1). Classification (NCBI taxonomy): domain Eukaryota; kingdom Metazoa; phylum Arthropoda; class Insecta; order Orthoptera; family Acrididae; genus Schistocerca; species Schistocerca gregaria. The sequence continues at coordinate 17,078,149 of NC_064929.1, read as the reverse complement.
TTTCGATGCAAATCTGGATGCATTCCGTAATCTGTGGACCTTCAAAGTGTTGATGAAACACAGAAATTGCATCGGAATTGAATACAACAGTCACCATTCGCACTTGCACCCATGTTAGTAATGTCTCAAACAGTCGACGCTTTGATCGTTCCCTTGAAGACCAGTGGTAATTTCCAATGAACATCTGGAGGCATTCTGTCACCTGTGGGCTATCAGATTGTTGATGAAACACAGAAATTGCATCGGGATTGAATACAACAGTCACCATGCGCACTTTCCTCCACGGGAGTAATGTCTAAAACAGTCTACGCTTTGATCGTTCCCTGGAAGACCAGTAGTAGTTTCCGATGCACATCTGGTGTCATTCTGAAACCTGTGGACTCTCAGAGTGTTGATGAAATACAGAAATTGCATCGGGATTGAATACAACAGTCACCATGCGCACTTTCCTATACAGGAGTAATGTCTCAAACAGTCTACGCTTTGATCATTCCCTAGAAGACCAGTAGTAGTTTCCGATGCACATCTGGTGGCATTCTGTGATCTGTGGAGTACCAGAGTGTAGATGAAACAAAGAAATTGCATCGGGATTGAATACAACAGTCACAATGCGCACGTTCCTCCATGGGAGTAATGTCGGAAACAGTCCACGCTTTGATCGTTACCTGGAAGACGAATAGTAGTTTCCGATGCACATCTGGTGGCATTCTGTAATCTGTGGACTATCAGAGTGTTGATGAAACACAGAAATTTAATCGGGATTTAATACAACAGTCACCATGCCCACCTTCCTCCATGGGAGTAATGTCTCAAAGAGTTTACGCTTTGATCGTTAGCTGGAAGACCAGTAGTAGCTTCAGATGCACATCTGGAGGCATTCTGTAATCTGTGGACTATCAGAGTGTTGATGAAACACAGAAATTGCATCGGGATTGAATATAACAGTCACCATGCGCGGTTTCCTCCATGTTAGTAATGTCTCAAACAGTCTACGCTTTGAACGGTCCCTGGAAGACCAGTGGTAGTTTCCAATGCACATCTGGAGGCATTCTGTAATCTGTGGACTATCAGAGTGTTGATGAAACACAGAAATTGCATCGAGATTGAGTAAAACAGTCATCATGCCCACTTTCCTCCATGGGAGTAATGTCTCAAAGAGTCTACGCTTTGATCGTTCCCTGGAAGACCAGTAGTAGTTTCCAATGCACATCTGGAGGCATTCTGTAATCTGTGGACCATCAGAGTGTTGATGAAACACAGAAATTGCATCGGGATTGAATACAACTGTCGCCATGCGCACTTTCCTCCACAGGAGTAATGTCTCAAACAGTCTACGCTTTGATCGTTCCCTGGAAGACCAGTAGTAGTTTCCGATGCACATCTGGTGGCATTCTGTAATCTGTGGCCTATCAGAGTGTTGATGAAACACATAAATTGCATCGGGATTGAATACAACAGTCACCATGCGCACTTTCCTCCATGGGAGTAATGTCTCAAATAGTCTACGCTTTGATCGTTCCCTGAAAGACCAATAGTAGTTTTCGATGCAAATCTGGATGCATTCTGTAATCTGTGGACCTTCAAAGTGTTGATGAAACACAGAAATTGCATCGGAATTGAATACAACAGTCACCATTCGCACTTGCACCCATGTTAGTAATGTCTCAAACAGTCTACGCTTTGATCGTTCCCTGGAAGACCAGTGGTAGTTTCCAATGAACATCTGGAGGCATTCTGTCACCTGTGGACTATCAGATTGTTGATGAAACACAGAAATTGCATCGGGATTGAATACAACAGTCACCATGCGCACTTTCCTCCACGGGAGTAATGTCTCAAACAGTCTACGCTTTGATCGTTCCCTGGAAGACCAGTAGTAGTTTCCGATGCACATCTGGTGTCATTCTGAAACCTGTGGACTCTCAGAGTGTTGATGAAATACAGAAATTGCATCGGGATTGAATACAACAGTCACCATGCGCACTTTCTTATACAGGAGTAATGTCTCAAACAGTCTACGCTTTGATCATTCCCTAGAAGACCAGTAGTAGTTTCCGATGCACATGTGGTGGCATTCTGTGATCTGTGTTGTACCAGAGTGTAGATGAAACACAGAAATTGCATCGGGATTGAATACAACAGTCACAATGCGCACGTTCCTCCATGGGAGTAATGTCGGAAACAGTCCACGCTTTGATCGTTCCCTGGAAGACCAGTAGTAGTTTCCGATGCACATCTGGTGGCATTCTGTAATCTGTGGACTATCAGAGTGTTGATGAAACACAGAAATTGCATCGGGATTGAATACAACAGTCACCACGCGCACTTTCCTCCACGGGAGTAACGTCTCAAACAGTCTACGCTTTGATCGTTCCCTGGAAGACCAGTAGTAGTTTCCGATGCACATCTGGTGTCATTCTGAAACCTGTGGACTCTCAGAGTATTGATGAAATACAGAAATTGCATCGGGATTGAATACAACAGTCACCATGCGCACTTTCCTCCACGGAAGTAATGTCTCAAACAGTCTACGCTTTGATCGTTCCCTGGAAGACCAGTAGTAGTTTCCGATGCACATCTGGTGGCATTCCTTAATATGTGGCCTATCAGGGTGTTGATGAAACACATAAATTGCATCGGGATTGAATACAACAGTCACCATGCGCACTTTCCTCAATGGGAGTAATGTCTCAAATAGTCTACCCTTTGATCGTTCCCTGAAAGACCAGTAGTAGTTTTCGATGCAAATCTGGATGCATTCCGTAATCTGTGGACCTTCAAAGTGTTGATGAAACACAGAAATTGCATCGGAATTGAATACAACAGTCACCATTCGCACTTGCACCCATGTTAGTAATGTCTCAAAGAGTCGACGCTTTGATCGTTCCCTTGAAGACCAGTGGTAATTTCCAATGAACATCTGGAGGCATTCTGTCACCTGTGGGCTATCAGATTGTTGATGAAACACAGAAATTGCATCGGGATTGAATACAACAGTCACCATGCGCACTTTCCTCCACGGGAGTAATGTCTAAAACAGTCTACGCTTTGATCGTTCCCTGGAAGACCAGTAGTAGTTTCCGATGCACATCTGGTGTCATTCTGAAACCTGTGGACTCTCAGAGTGTTGATGAAATACAGAAATTGCATCGGGATTGAATACAACAGTCACCATGCGCACTTTCCTATACAGGAGTAATGTCTCAAACAGTCTACGCTTTGATCATTCCCTAGAAGACCAGTAGTAGTTTCCGATGCACATCTGGTGGCATTCTGTGATCTGTGGAGTACCAGAGTGTAGATGAAACAAAGAAATTGCATCGGGATTGAATACAACAGTCACAATGCGCACGTTCCTCCATGGGAGTAATGTCGGAAACAGTCCACGCTTTGATCGTTACCTGGAAGACGAATAGTAGTTTCCGATGCACATCTGGTGGCATTCTGTAATCTGTGGACTATCAGAGTGTTGATGAAACACAGAAATTGCATCGGGATTGAATACAACAGTCACCATGCGCACTTTCCTCCACGGGAGTAATGTCTCAAACAGTCTACGCTTTGATCGTTCCCTGGAAGACCAGTAGTAGTTTCCGATGCACATCTGGTGTCATTCTGAAACCTGTGGACTCTCAGAGTGTTGATGAAATACAGAAATTGCATCGGGATTGAATACAACAGTCACCATGCGCACTTTCCTCCACGGAAGTAATGTCTCAAACAGTCTACGCTTTGATCGTTCCCTGGAAGACCAGTAGTAGATTCCGATGCGCATCTGGTGGCATTCCTTAATCTGTGGACTATCCGAGTGTTGATGAAACACAGAAATTTCATCGGGATTAAATACAACAGTCACCATGCGCACTTGCCTCCATGTTAGTAACGTCTCAAACAGTCTACGCTTCCATCGTTCCCTGGAAGACCAGTGGTAGTTTCCGATGCACATCTGGAGACATTCTGTAATCTGTGGACTATCAGAGTGTTGATGAAACACAGAAATTTAATCGGGATTTAATACAACAGTCACCATGCCCACCTTCCTCCATGGGAGTAATGTCTCAAAGAGTTTACGCTTTGATCGTTAGCTGGAAGTCCAGTAGTAGCTTCAGATGCACATCTGGAGGCATTCTGTAATCTGTGGACTATCAGAGTGTTGATGAAACACAGAAAGTGCATCGGGATTGAATATAACAGTCACCATGCGCTGTTTCCTCCATGTTAGTAATGTCTCAAACAGTCTACGCTTTGATCGTTCCCTGGAAGACCAGTGGTAGTTTCCAATGCACATCTGGAGGCATTCTGTAATCTGTGGACTATCAGAGTGTTGATGAAACACAGAAATTGCATCGAGATTGAGTAAAACAGTCATCATGCCCACTTTCCTCCATGGGAGTAATGTCTCAAAGAGTCTACGCTTTGATCGTTCCCTGTAAGACCAGTAGTAGTTTCCAATGCACATCTGGAGGCATTCTGTAATCTGTGGACCATCAGAGTGTTGATGAAACACAGAAATTGCATCGGGATTGAATACAACTGTCGCCATGCGCACTTTCCTCCACAGGAGTAATGTCTAAAACAGTCTACGCTTTGATCGTTCCCTGGAAGACCAGTAGTAGATTCCGATGCACATCTGGTGGCATTCTGTAATCTGTGGGCTATCAGAGTGTTGATGAAACACATAAATTGCATCGGGATTGAATACAACAGTCACCATGCGCACTTTCCTCCATGGGAGTAATGTCTCAAATAGTCTACGCTTTGATCGTTCCCTGAAAGACCAGTAGTAGTTTTCGATGCAAATCTGGATGCATTCTGTAATCTGTGGACCTTCAAAGTGTTGATGAAACACAGAAATTGCATCGGAATTGAATACAACAGTCACCATTCGCACTTGCACCCATGTTAGTAATGTCTCAAACAGTCTACGCTTTGATCGTTCCCTGGAAGACCAGTGGTAGTTTCCAATGAACATCTGGAGGCATTCTGTCACCTGTGGACTATCAGATTGTTGATGAAACACAGAAATTGCATCGGGATTGAATACAACAGTCACCATGCGCATTTTCATCCACGGGAGTAATGTCTCAAACAGTCTACGCTTTGATCGTTCCCTGGAAGACCAGTAGTAGTTTCCGATGCACATCTGGTGTCATTCTGAAACCTGTGGACTCTCAGAGTGTTGATGAAATACAGAAATTGCATCGGGATTGAATACAACAGTCACCATGCGCACTTTCTTATACGGGAGTAATGTTTCAAACAGTCTACGCTTTGATCATTCCCTAGAAGACCAGTAGTAGTTTCCGATGCACATCTGGTGGCATTCTGTGATCTGTGGAGTACCAGAGTGTAGATGAAACACAGAAATTGCATCGGGATTGAATACAACAGTCACAATGCGCACGTTCCTCCATGGGAGTAATGTCGGAAACAGTCCACGCTTTGATCGTTCCCTGGAAGACCAGTAGTAGTTTCCGATGCACATCTGGTGGCATTCTGTAATCTGTGGACTATCAGAGTGTTGATGAAACACAGAAATTGCATCGGGATTGAATACAACAGTCACCACGCGCACTTTCCTCCACGGGAGTAACGTCTCAAACAGTCTACGCTTTGATCATTCCCTGGAAGACCAGTAGTAGTTTCCGATGCACATCTGGTGTCATTCTGAAACCTGTGGACTCTCAGAGTATTGATGAAATACAGAAATTGCATCGGGATTGAATACAACAGTCACCATGCGCACTTTCCTCCACGGAAGTAATGTCTCAAACAGTCTACGCTTTGATCGTTTCCTGGAAGACCAGTAGTAGTTTCCGATGCACATCTGGTGGCATTCCTTAATCTGTGGCCTATCAGAGTGTTGATGAAACACATAAATTGCATCGGGATTGAATACAACAGTCACCATGCGCACTTTCCTCCATGGGAGTAATGTCTCAAATAGTCTACGCTTTGATCGTTCCCTGAAAGACCAGTAGTAGTTTTCGATGCAAATCTGGATGCATTCTGTAATCTGTGGACCTTCAAAGTGTTGATGAAACACATAAATTGCATCGGGATTGAATACAACAGTCACCATGCGCACTTTCCTCCATGGGAGTAATGTCTCAAATAGTCTACGCTTTGATCGTTCCCTGAAAGACCAGTAGTAGTTTTCGATGCAAATCTGGATGCATTCCGTAATCTGTGGACCTTCAAAGTGTTGATGAAACACAGAAATTGCATCGGAATTGAATACAACAGTCACCATTCGCACTTGCACCTATGTTAGTAATGTCTCAAACAGTCTACGCTTTGATCGTTCCCTGGAAGACCAGTGGTAATTTCCAATGAACATCTGGAGGCATTCTGTCACCTGTGGGCTATCAGATTGTTGATGAAACACAGAAATTGCATCGGGATTGAATACAACAGTCACCATGCGCACTTGCCTCCATGTTAGTAACGTCTCAAACAGTCTACGCTTCCATCGTTCCCTGGAAGACCAGTAGTAGTTTCCGATGCACATCTGGTGTCATTCTGAAACCTGTGGACTCTCAGAGTGTTGATGAAATACAGAAATTGCATCGGGATTGAATACAACAGTCACCATGCGCACTTTCCTGTATAGGAGTAATGTCTCAAACAGTCTACGCTTTGATCATTCCCTAGAAGACCAGTAGTAGTTTCCGATGCACATCTGGTGGCATTCTGTGATCTGTGGAGTACCAGAGTGTAGATGAAACACAGAAATTGCATCGGGATTGAATACAATAGTCATAATGCGCATGTTCCTCCATGGGAGTAATGTCGGAAACAGTCCACGCTTTGATCGTTACCTGAAAGACCAGTAGTAGTTTCCGATGTACATCTGGTGGCATTCTGTAATCTGTGGACTATCAGAGTGTTGATGAAACACAGAAATTGCATCGGGATTGAATACAACAGTCGGCATGCGCACTTTCCTCCACGGGAGTAATGTCTCAAAGAGTATACGCTTTGATCGTTCCCTGGAAGACCAGTAGTAGTTTCCGATGCACATCTGGTGTCATTCTGAAACCTGTGGACTCTCAGAGTGTTGATGAAATACAGAAATTGCATCGGGATAGAATACAACAGTCACCATGCGCACTTTCCTCCACGGAAGTAATGTCTCAAACAGTCTACGCTTTGATCGTTCCCTGGAAGACCATTAGTAGGTTCCGATGCGCATCTGGTGGCATACCTTAATCTGTGGACTATCCGAGTGTTGATGAAACACAGAAATTTCATCGGGATTAAATACAACAGTCACCATGCGCACTTGCCTCCATGTTAGTAACGTCTCAAACAGTCTACGCTTTGATCGTTCCCTGGAAGACCTGTGGTAGTTTCTGATGCACATCCGGATACATTCTGTAATCTGTGGACTATCAGAGTGTGGATGAAACACAGAAATTTAATCGGGATTAAATACAACAGTCACCATGCCCACCTTCCTCCATGGGAGTAATGTCTCGAAGAGTTTACGCTTTGATCGTTAGCTGGAATACCAGTAGTAGCTTCAGATGCACATCTGAAGGCATTCTGTAATCTGTGGACTATCAGAGTGTTAATGAAACACAGAAATTGCATCGGGATTGAATATAACAGTCACCATGCGCACTTTCCTCCATGTTAGTAATGTCTCAAACAGTCTACGCTTTGATCGTTCCCTGGAAGACCAGTGGTAGTTTGCAATGCACATCTGGAGGCATTCTGTAATTTGTGGACTATCAGAGTGTTGATGAAACACAGAAATTGCATCGGGATTGAATACAACAGTCACAATGCGCACGTTCCTCCATGGGAGTAATGTCGGAAACAGTCCACGTTTTGATCGATCCCTGGAAGACGAGTAGTAGTGTCCGATGCACATCTGGTGGCATTCTGTAATCTGTGGACTATCAGAGTGTTGATGAAACACAGAAAATGCATTGGGATTGAATACAACAGTCACCATGCTCAGTTTCCACCACGGGAGTAATGTCTCAAACAGTCTACGCTTTGATCGTTCCCTGGAACACCAGTAGTGGTTTCCGATGCATATCTGGTGGCATTCTGTAATCTGTGGACTATCAGAGTGTTGATGAAACACAGAAATTGCATCAGGATTGAATACAACAGTCACCATGCGCACTTTCCTCCATGGGAGTAATTCTCAAACAGTCTACGCTTTGATCGTTCCCTGGAAGACCAGTAGTAGTTTCCGATGCACATCTGGTGGCATTCTGTAATCTGTGAACTATCAGAGTGTTGATGAAACACAGAAATATCATCGGGATTGAATACAACAGTCACCATGCGCACTTTCCTCCACGGGAGGTATGTCTCAAACAGTCTACGTCTTGATCGTTCCCTGTAAGACCAGTAGTAGTTTCCGATGCACATCTGGTGGCATTCTGTAATCTGTGGACTATCAGAGTGTTGATGAAACACAGAAATTGCATTGGGATTGAATACAACAGTCACCATGCTAAGTTTCCACCACATGAGTAATGTCTCAAGCAGTCTACGCTTTGATCGTTCCCCGGAACACCAGTAGTAGTTTCCGATGCATATCTGGAGGCATCCTGTAATCTGTGGACAATGAGAGTGTTGATGAAACACAGAAATTGTATTGGGATTGAATACTACAGTCACCATGCGCACATTCCTCCACTGGAGTAATGTCTCAAACAGTCTACGGTTTGATCGTTCCCTGGAAGACCAGTAGTAGTTTCCGATGCACATCTGGTGGCATTTTGTAATCTGTGGACTATCAGAGAGTTGATGAAACACAGAAATTGCATCCGGACTGAATACAACAGTCACCATGCGCACTTTCCTCCACGGAAGTAATGTCTCAGACAGTCTACGCTTTGATCGTTCCCTGGAAGACCAGTAGTAGTTTCCGATGCGCATCTGGTGGCATTCCTTAATCTGTGGACTATCCGAGTGTTGATAAAACACAGAATTTTCATCGGGATTAAATACAACAGTCACCATGCGCACTTGCCTCCATGTTAGTAACGTCTCAAACAGTCTACGCTTCGATCGTTCCCTGGAAGACCAGTGGTAGTTTCCAATACACATCCGGATACATTCTATAATCTGTGGACTATCAGAGTGTTGATGAAACACAGAAATTGCATCAGGATTGAATACAACAGTCACCATGCGCACTTTCCTCCATGGGAGTAATTCTCAAACAGTCTACGCTTTGATCGTTCCCTGGAAGACCAGTAGTAGTTTCCGATGCACATCTGGTGGCATTCTGTAATCTGTGAACTATCAGAGTGTTGATGAAACACAGAAATATCATCGGGATTGAATACAACAGTCACCATGCGCACTTTCCTCCATGGGAGGTATGTCTCAAACAGTCTACGTCTTGATCGTTCCCTGTAAGACCAGTAGTAGTTTCCGATGCACATCTGGTGGCATTCTGTAATCTGTGGACTATCAGAGTGTTGATGAAACACAGAAATTGCATTGAAATTGAATACAACAGTCACCATGCTAAGTTTCCACCACATGAGTAATGTCTCAAGCAGTCTACGCTTTGATCGTTCCCTGGAACACCAGTAGTAGTTTCCGATGCATATCTGGAGGCATCCTGTAATCTGTGGACAATGAGTGTGTTGATGAAACACAGAAATTGTATTGGGATTGAATACTACAGTCACCATGCGCACATTCCTCCACTGGAGTAATGTCTCAAACAGTCTACGGTTTGATCGTTCCCTGGAAGACCAGTAGTAGTTTCCGATGCACATCTGGTGGCATTTTGTAATCTGTGGACTATCAGAGAGTTGATGAAACACAGAAATTGCATCCGGACTGAATACAACAGTCACCATGCGCACTTTCCTCCACGGAAGTAATGTCTCAAACAGTCTACGCTTTGATCGTTCCCTGGAAGACCAGTAGTAGTTTCCGATGCGCATCTGGTGGCATTCCTTAATCTGTGGACTATCCGAGTGTTGATAAAACACAGAAATTTCATCGGGATTAAATACAACAGTCACCATGCGCACTTGCCTCCATGTTAGTAACGTCTCAAACAGTCTACGCTTCGATCGTTCCCTGGAAGACCAGTGGTAGTTTCCAATACACATCCGGATACATTCTATAATCTGTGGACTATCAGAGTGTGGATGAAACACAGAAATTTAATCGGGATTAAATACAACAGTCACCATGCCCACCTTCCTCCATGGGAGTAATGTCTCAAAGAGTTTACGCTTTGATCGTTAGCTGGAAGACCAGTAGTAGCTTCAGATGCACATCTGGAGGCATTCTGTAATCTGTGGACTATCAGAGTGTTGATGAAACACAGAAATTGCATCGGGATTGAATACAACAGTCACCATGCGCACTTTCCTCCATTTGAGTAATGTCTCTAACAGTCAACGCTTTGATCGTTCCCTGGAAGACCAGTAGTAGTTTCCCATGCATATCTGGAGGCATCCTGTAATCTGCGGACAATCAGAGTGTTGATGAAACACAGAAATTGTATTGGGATTGAATACAACAGTCACCATGCGCACACTCCTCCATGGGAGTAATGTCTCAAACAGTCTACGCTTTAATCGTTCCCTGGAAGACCAGTCGTAGTTTCCGATGCACATCTGGAGGCATTCTGTAATCTGTGGACTATCACTGTGTTGATGAAATACAGAAATTGCATCAGGATTGAATACAACAGTCACCATGCGCACTTTCCACCATGGGAGTAATTCTCATACAGTCTACGCTTTGATCGTTCCCTGGAAGACCAGTAGTAGTTTCCGATGCACATCTGGTGGCATTCTGTAATCTGTGGACTATCAGAGTGTTGATGAAACACAGAAATTGCATCGGGATTGAATGCAACAGTCACCATGCGCACTTTCCACCACGGGAGGTATGTCTCAAACAGTCTACGTCTTGATCGTTCCCTGTAAGACCAGTAGTAGTTTCCGATGCACATCTGGATGCATTCTGTAATCTGTGGACCCTCAAAGTGTTGAGGAAACACAGAAATTGCGTCTGGATTGAATACAACAGTCACCATGCGCACTTGCCTCCATGTTAGTAATGTCTCAAACAGTCTACACTTTGATCATTCCCTGGAAGACCAGTGGTAGTTTCCGATGCACATCTGGAGGCATTCTGTAATCTGTGGACTATCAGAGTGTTGAATTAACACAGAAATTGCATCGGGATTGAATACAACAGTCACCATGCGCACATTCCTCCACGGGAGTAATGTCTCAAACAGTCTACGGTTTGATCGTTCCCTGGAAGACCAGTAGTAGTTTCCGATGCACATCTGGTGGCATTTTGTAATCTGTGGACTATCAGAGTGTTGATGAAAGACAGAAATTGCATCGGGAATGAATACAACAGTCACCATGCGCACTTTCCTCCACGGAAGTAATGTCTAAAACAGTCTACGCTTTGATCGTTCTCTGGAAGACCAGTAGTAGTTTCCGATGCGCATCTGGTAGCATTCCTTAATCTGTGGACTATCCCAGTGTTGATGAAACACAGAAATTACATCGGGATTAAATACAACAGTCACCATGCGCACTTGCCTCCATGTTAGTAACGTATCAAACAGTCTACGCTTCGATCGTTCCCTGGAAGACCAGTGGTAGTTTCCGATGCACATCCGGAGACATTCTGTAATCTGTGGACAATCAGAGTGTTGATGAAACACAGAAATTTATTCGGGATTAAATACAGCAGTCACCATGCCCACCTTCCTCCATGGGAGTAATGTCTCAAAGAGTTTACGCTTTGATCGTTAGCTGGAAGACCAGTAGTGGCTTCAGATGCACATCTGGAGGCATTCTGTAATCTGTGGACTATCAGAGTGTTGATGAAACACAGAAATTGCATCGGGATTGAATATAACAGTCACCATGCGCACTTTCCTCCATGTTAGTAATGTCTCAAACAGTCTACGCTTTGATCGTTCCCTGGAAGACCAATGGTAGTTGGCAATGCACATCTCGAGGCATTCTGTAATTTGTGGACTATCAGAGAGTTGATGAAACACAGAAATTGCATCGGGATTGAATACAACAGTCACAATGCGCACGTTCTTCCATGGGAGTAATGTCGGAAACAGTCCACGCTTTGATCGTTCCCTGGAAGACCAGTAGTAATTTCCGATGCACATCTGGTGGCATTCTGTAATCTGTGGACTATCAGAGTGTTGATGAAACACAGAAATTGCATTGGGATTGAATACAACAGTCACCATGCTCAGTTTCCACCACGGGAGTAATGTCTCAAACAGTCTACGCTTTGATCGTTCCCTGGAACACCAGTAGTGGTTTCCGATGCATATCTGGTGGCATTCTGTAATCTGTGGACTATCAGAGTGTTGACGAAACACAGATATTGCATCGGGATTGAATACAACAGTCACCATGCGGACTTTCCTCCACAGGAGTAATGTCTCAAACAGTCTACGCTTTGATCGTTCCGTGGATGACCAGTAATAGTTTCCGATGCACATCTGGTGGCATTCTGTAATCTGTGGACTATCAGAGTGTTGATGAAACACAGATATTGCATCGGGATTGAATACAACAGTCACCATGCGCACTTTCCTCCACGGGAGTAATGCCTCCAACTGTCTACGCTTTGATCGTTCCCTGGAAGACCAGTAGTAGTTTCCGATGCACATCTGTAGACATTCTGTAATCTGTGGACCCTCAAAGTGTTGATGAAACACAGATATTGCATCGGGATTGAATACAACAGTAACCATGCGCACTTCCTTCCAGGTTACTAATGTCTCAAACAGCCTACGCTTTGATAGTTCCCTTGAAGACCAGTGGTAGTTTCCAATGCACATCTGGAGGCATTCTGTAATCTGTGGACTATCAGAGTGTTGATGAAACACAGAAATTGCATCGGGATTGAATACAACAGTCACCATGCACACTTTCCTCCATTTGAGTAAAGTCTCTAACAGTCAACGCTTTGATCGTTCCCTGGAAGACCAGTAGTAGTTTCCGATGCATATCTGGAGGCATCCTGTAATCTGTGGACAATCAGAGTGTTGATGAAACACAGAAATTGTATTGGGATTGAATACAACAGTCACCATGCGCACACTCCTCCATGGGAGTAATGTCTCAAACAGTCTACGCTTTGATCGTTCCCTGGAAACCCGTCGTAGTTTCCGATGCACATCTGGAGGCATTCTGTAATCTGTGGACTATCACTGTGTTGATGAAATACAGAAATTGCATCAGGATTGAATACAACAGTCACCATGCGCACTTTCCACCATGGGAGTAATTCTCATACAGTCTACGCTTTGATCGTTCCCTGGAAGACCAGTAGTAGTTTCCGATGCACATCTGGTGGCATTCTGTAATCTGTGGACTATCAGAGTGTTGATGAAACACAGAAATTGCATCGGGATTGAATGCAACAGTCACCATGCGCACTTTCCTTCACGGAAGGTATGTCTCAAACAGTCTACGTCTTGATCGTTCCCTGTAAGACCAGTAGTAGTTTCCGATGCACATCTGGATGCATTCTGTAATCTGTGGACCATCAAAGTGTTGATGAAACACAGAAATTGCGTCTGGATTGAATACAACAGTCACCATGCGCACTTGCCTCCATGTTAGTAATGTCTCAAACAGTCTACACTTTGATCATTCGCTGGAAGAACAGTGGTAGTTTCCGATGCACATCTGGAGTCATTCTGTAATCTGTGGACTATCAGAGTGTTGAATTAACACAGAAATTGCATCGGGATTGAATACAACAGTCACCATGCGCACATTCCTCCACGGGAGTAATGTCTCAAACAGTCTACGGTTTGATCGTTCCCTGGAAGACCAGTAGTAGTTTGCGATGCACATCTGGTGGCATTTTGTAATCTGTGGACTATCAGAGTGTTGATGAAAGACAGAAATTGCATCGGGATTGAATACAACAGTCACCATGCGCACTTTCCTCCATGAAAGTAATGTCTCAAACAGTCTACGCTTTGATCCTAGTCTGGAAGACCAGTAGTAGTTTCCGATGCGCATCTGGTGGCGTTCCATAATCTGTGGACTATCCGAGTGTTGATGAAACACAGAAATTACATCGGGATTAAATACAACAGTCACCATGCGCACTTGCCTCCATGTTAGTAACGTATCAAACAGTCTACGCTTCGATCGTTCCCTGGAAGACCATTGGTAGTTTCCGATGCACATCCGGAGACATTCTGTAATCTGTGGACTATCAGAGTGTTGATGAAACACAGAAATTTATTAGGGATTAAATACAACAGTCACCATGCCCACCTTCCTCCATGGGAGTAATGTCTCAAAGAGTTTACGCTTTGATCGTTAGCTGGAAGACCAGTAGTAGCTTCAGATGCACATCTGGAGGCATTCTGTAATCTGTGGACTATCAGAGTGTTGATGAAACACAGAAATTGAATCGTGATTGAATATAACAGTCACCATGCGCACTTTCCTCCATGTTAGTAATGTGTCAAACAGTCTACGCTTTGATCGTTCCCTGGAAGACCAGTGGTAGTTTCCAATGCACATCTGGAGGCATTCTGTAATCTGTGGACTATCAGAGTGTTGATGAAACACAGAAATTGCATCGGGATTGAATACAACAGTCACCATGCGCACTTTCCTCCACGGGAGTAATGTCTCCAACAGTCTACGCTTTGATCGTTCCCTGGAAGACCAGTAGTAGTTTCCGATGCACATCTGTAGACATTCTGTAACCTGTTTACCCTCAAAGTGTTGATGAAACACAGATATTGCATCGGGATTGAATACAACAGTAACCATGCGCACTTTCTTCCATGTTACTAATGTCTCAAACAGCCTACGCTTTGATAGTTCCCTGGAAGACCAGTGGTAGTTTCGAATGCACATCTGGAGGCATTCTGTAATCTGTGGACTATCAGAGTGTTGATGAAACACAGAAATTGCATCGGGATTGAATACAACAGTTACCATGCGCACTTTCCTCCATTTGAGTAATGTCTCTAACAGTCAACGCTTTGATCGTTCCCTGGAAGACCAGTAGTAGTTTCCGATGCATATCTGGAGGCATCCTGTAATCTGTGGACAATCAGAGTGTTGATGAAACACAGAAATTGTATTGGGATTGAATACAACAGTCACCATGCGCACACTCCTCCATGGGAGTAATGTTTCAAACAGTCTACGCTTTGATCGTTCCCTGGAAGACCAGTCGTACTTTCCGATGCACATCTGGAGGCATTCTGTAATCTGTGGACTATCACTGTGTTGATGAAATACAGAAATTGCATCAGGATTGAATACAACAGTCACCATGCGCACTTTCCACCATGGGAGTAATTCTTATACAGTCTACGGTTTGATCGTTCCCTGGAAGACCAGTAGTAGTTTCCGATGCACATCTGGTGGCATTCTGTAATCTGTGGACTATCAGAGTGTTGATGAAACACAGAAATTGCATCGGGATTGAATGCAACAGTCACCATGCGCACTTTCCTCCACGGGAGGTATGTCTCAAACAGTCTACGTCTTCATCGTTCCCTGTAAGACCAGTAGTAGTTTCCGATGCACATCTGGATGCATTCTGTAATCTGTGGACCTTCAAAGTGTTGACGAAACACAGAAATTGCGTCTGGATTGAATACAACAGTCACCATGCACACTTGCCTCCATGTTAGTAATGTCTCAAACAGTCTACACTTTGATCATTCCCTGGAAGACCAGTGGTAGTTTCCGATGCACATCTGGAGGCATTCTGTAATCTGTGGACTATCAGAGTGTTGAATTAACACAGAAATTGCATCGGGATTGAATACAACAGTCACCATGCGCACATTCCTCCACGGGAGTAATGTCTCAAACAGTCTGCGGTTTGATCGTTCCCTGGAAGACCAGTAGTAGTTTCCGATGCACATCTGGTGGCATTTTGTAATCTGTGGACTATCAGAGTGTTGATGAAAGACAGAAATTGCATCGGGATTGAATACAACAGTCACCATGCGCACTTTCCTCCACGGAAGTAATGTCTCAAACAGTCTACGCTTTGATCGTTCTCTGGAAGACCAGTAGTAGTTTCCGATGCGCATCTGGTGGCATTCCTTAATCTGTGGACTATCCGAGTGTTGATGAAACACAGAAATTACATCGGGATTAAATACAACAGTCACCATGCGCACTTGCCTCCATGTTAGTAACGTATCAAACAGTCTACGCTTCGATCGTTCCCTGGAAGACCAGTGGTAGTTTCCGATGCACATCCGGAGACATTCTGTAATCTGTGGACTATCAGAGTGTTGATGAAACACAGAAATTTATTCGGGATTAAATACAACAGTCACCATGCCCACCTTCCTCCATGGGAGTAATGTCTCAAAGAGTTTACGCTTTGATCGTTAGCTGGAAGACCAGTAGTAGCTTCAGATGCACATCTGGAGGCATTCTGTAATCAGTGGACTATCAGAGTGTTGATGAAACACAGAAATTGCATAGGGATTGAATATAACAGTCACCATGCGCACTTTCCTCCATGTTAGTAATGTCTCAAACAGTCTACGCTTTGATCGTTCCCTGGAAGACCAATGGTAGTTGGCAATGCACATCTCGAGGCATTCTGTAATTTGTGGACTATCAGAGAGTTGATGAAACACAGAAATTGCATCGGGATTGAATACAACAGTCACAATGCGCACGTTCTTCCATGGGAGTAATGTCGGAAACAGTCCACGCTTTGATCGTTCCCTGGAAGACCAGTAGTAGTTTCCGATGCACATCTGGTGGCATTCTGTAATCTGTGGACTATCAGAGTGTTGATGAAACACAGAAATTGCATTGGGATTGAATACAACAGTCACCATGCTCAGTTTTCACCACGGGAGTAATGTCTCAAACAGTCTACTCTTTGATCGTTCCCTGGAACACCAGTAGTGGTTTCCGATGCATATCTGGTGGCATTCTGTAATCTGTGGACTATCAGAGTGTTGACGAAACACAGATATTGCATCGGGATTGAATACAACAGTCACCATGCGGACTTTCCTCCACAGGAGTAATGTCTCAAACAGTCTACGCTTTGATCGTTCCGTGGAAGACCAGTAATAGTTTCCGATGCACATCTGGTGGCATTCTGTAATCTGTGGACTATCAGAGTGTTGATGAAACACAGATATTGGATCGGGATTGAATACAACAGTCACCATGCGCACTTTCCTCCACGGGAGTAATGTCTCCAACAGTCTACGCTTTGATCGTTCCCTGGAAGACCAGTAGTAGTTTCCGATGCACATCTGTAGACATTCTGTAATCTGTGGACCCTCAAAGTGTTGATGAAACACAGATATTGCATCGGGATTGAATACAACAGTAACCATGCGCACTTTCTTCCATGTTACTAATGTCTCAAACAGCCTACGCTTTGATAGTTCCCTGGAAGACCAGTGGTAGTTTCCAATGCACATCTGGAGGCATTCTGTAATCTGTGGACTATCAGAGTGTTGATGAAACACAGAAATTGCATCGGGATTGAATACAACAGTCACCATGCGCACTTTCCTCCATTTGAGTAATGTCTCTAACAGTCAACGCTTTGATCGTTCCCTGGAAGACCAGTAGTAGTTTCCGATGCATATCTGGAGGCATCCTGTAATCTGTGGACAATCAGAGTGTTGATGAAACACAGAAATTGTATTGGGATTGAATACAACAGTCACCATGCGCACACACCTCCATGGGAGTAATGTCTCAAACAGTCTACGATTTGATCGTTCCCTGGAAGACCAGTCGTAGTTTCCGATGCACATCTGGAGGCATTCTGTAATCTGTGGACTATCACTGTGTTGATGAAATACAGAAATTGCATCAGGATTGAATACAACAGTCACCATGCGCACTTTCCACCATGGGAGTAATTCTCATACAGTCTACGCTTTGATCGTTCCCTGGAAGACCAGTAGTAGTTTCCGATGCACATCTGGTGGCATTTTGTAATCTGTGGACTATCAGAGTGTTGATGAAAGACAGAAATTGCATCGGGATTGAATACAACAGTCACCATGCGCACTTTCCTCCATGGAAGTAATGTCTCAAACGGTCTACGCTTTGATCGTTCCCCGGAAGACCAGTAGTAGTTTCCGATGAACGTCTGGTGGCATTCTGTAATCTGTGGACTATCAGAGTGTTGATGAAACACCGAAATTACATCGGGATTGAATACAACAGTCACCATGCGCATTTTCCTCCATGGGAGTAATGTCTCAAATAGTCTACGCTTTGATCGTTCCCTGGGAGACCAGTAGTAGTTTTCGATGCAGATCTGGATGCATTCTGTAAACTGTGGACTATCAGAGTGTTGATGAAACACAGATATTGCATCGGGATTGAATACAACAGTCATCATGCCCACTTTCCTCCACGGGAGTAATGTCTCAAAGAGTCTACGCTTTGATCGTTCCCTGGAAGACAAGTAGTAGTTTCCAATGCACATCTGGAGGCATTCTGTAATCTGTGGACCATCAGAGTGTTGATGAAACACAGAAATTGCATCGGGATTGAATTCAACAGTCACCATGAGCTCTTTCCTCCATGGGATTAATGTCTCAAACAGTGTACGCTTTGATCGTTCCCTGGAAGACCAGTAGTAGTTTCCCATGCACATCTGGTGACATTCTGAAACCTGTGGACTATCAGAGTGTTGATGAAACACAGATATTGCCTCGGGATTGAATACAACAGTCACCATGCGCACTTTCCTCCACAGGAGTAATGTCTCAAACAGTCTACGCTTTGATCGTTCCCTAGAAGACCAGTAGTAGTTTCCGATGCACATCTGGTGGCATTCTGTAATCTGTGGACTATCAGAGTGTTGTTGCAACACAGAAATTGCATCGGGATTGAATACAACAGTCACCATGCGCACTTTCCTCCGCGGGAGTGATGTCTCAAACAGTCTACGCTTTGATCGTTCCCTGGAGACCAGTAGTAGTTTCCGATGCACATCTGGAGACATTCTGTAATCTGTGGACTATCAGAGTGTTGATGAAACACAGAAATTGCATCGGGATTGAATACAACTGTCGCCATGCGCCCTTTCCTCCACAGGAGTAATGTCTCAAACAGTCTACGCTTTGATCGTTCCCTGGAAGACCAGTAGTAGTTTCCGATGCACATCTGGTGGCATTCTGTAATCTGTGGCCTATCAGAGTGTTGATGAAACACATAAATTGCATCGGGATTGAATACAACAGTCACCATGCGCACTTTCCTCCATGGGAGTAATGTCTCAAATAGTCTACGCTTTGATCGTTCCCTGAAAGACCAGTAGTAGTTTTCGATGCAAATCTGGATGCATTCTGTAATCTGTGGACCTTCAAAGTGTTGATGAAACACAGAAATTTCATCGGAATTGAATACAACAGTCACCATTCGCACTTGCCTGAATGTTAGTAATGTCTCAAACAGCCTACGCTTTGATCGTCCCTGGAAGACCAGTAGTAGTTTACGATGCACATCTGGTAGCATTCTAAAACCTATGGACTATCAGAGTGTTGATGAAACACAGATATTGCATCGGGATTGAATACATAGTCACCATGCGCACTTTCCTCCACAGAATTAATGTCTTAAACAGTCTACGCTTTCATCGTTCCCTAGAAGACCAGTAGTAGTTTCCGATGCACATCTGGTATCATTCTGTAATCTGTGGACTATCAGAGTGTTGTTGAAACACAGAAATTGCATCGGGATTGAATCCAACAGTCACCCTGCGCACTTTCCTCCACGGGAGTAATGTCTCAAAGAGTCTACGCTTTGATCGTTCCCTGGAAGACCAGTAGTAGTTTCCGATGCACATCTGGTGGCATTCTGTAATCTGTGGACCTTCAAAGTGTTGACGAAACACAGATATTGCATCGGGACTGAATAAAACTGTCACCATGCGCAGTTTAATCCATGTTAGTAATGCCTCAAACAGTCTACGCTTTGATCGTCCCTGGAAGACCAGTAGTAGTTTCCGATGCACATCTGTAGACATTCTGTAATCTGTTTACCCTCAAAGTGTTGATGAAACACAGATATTGCATCGGGATTGAATACAACAGTCACCATGCGCACTTTCCTTCATGTTAGTAATGTCTCAAACAGTCTACGCATTGATTGTTCCCTGGAAGACCAGTGGTAGTTTCCAATGCACATCAGAAGGCATTCTGTAATCTGTGGACTATCAGAGTGTTGATGAAACACAGAAATTGCATCGGGATTGAATACAACATTCACCATGCGCAATTTCCTAAATTTGAGTAACGTCTATAACAGTCTACGCTTTGATCGTTCCCTGCAAGACCAGTAGTAGTTTCCGATACATATCTAGAGGCATTCTGTAATCTGTGGACTATCAGAGTGTTGATGAAACATAGAAATTGAATCGGGATTGTATACATCATTCACCTTGCGCACTCACCTGCATGGGAGGAATCTCTCAAACAGTCTACGCTTTGATCGTTCCCTGGAAGACCAGTAGTAGTTTCCGATGCACATCTGGAGGCATTACGAAATCTGTGGACTAACTGAGTATTAATGAAACACAGAAATTGCATCGGGATTGAATACAGCAGTCACCATGCGCACTTTCCTCCATGGGAGTATTGTCTCTAATAGTCTACGCTTGGATTGTTCCCAGGAAGACCAGTAGTAGTTTCCGATGCACATCTGGAGGCATTCTGTTATCTGTGGAGTATCAGAGTGTTGATGAAACACAGGAATTGCATCGGGATTGAATACGACAGTCACCATGTTCACTCTCCTCCATGTTAGCAATGTCTAAAACAGTCTACGCTTTAATCGTTCCCTGCAGAACCAGTTGTAGTTTCCGATGCATATCTGGTGGCATTCTGTAATCTGTGGACTTACAGAGTGTTGATGAAACACAGAAATTGCATCGGGATTGAATACAACAGTCACCATGCGCACTTTGCTCCAAGTTAGTAATGTCTCAAACAGTCTACGCTTTGATCGTTACCTGGAAGACCAGTGGTAGTTTCCAATGCATATCTGGAGACATTCTGTAATCTGTGGACTATCAGAGTGTTGATGAAACACAGAAATTTAATCGGGATTGATTACAACAGTCACCATGCGCACCTTCCTCCATGGGAGTTATGTCTCAAAGAGTTTACGCTTTGATCGTTCCATGGAAGACCAGTAGTAGTTTCCGATGCACATCTGGAGGCATTCTGTAGTCTGTGGACTATCAGAGTGTTGATGAAACACAGAAATTGCATCGGGATTGAATATAACAGTCACCATGCGTACTTTCCTCCATGTTAGTAATGTCTCAAAGAGTCTACGCTTTGATCGTCAGTGGAAGACCAGTAGTAGTTTCCGATGCACATCTGGAGGCATTCTGTAATCTGTGGACTATCAGAGTGTTGATGAAACACAGAAATTGCATCGGGATTGAAGACAACAGTCTCCATGCGCACTTTCCTCCATAGGAGTATTGTCTCTAACATTCTACGCTTGGATCGTTCCCAGAAAGACCAGTAGTAGTTTTCGATGCACATCTGGAGTCATTCTGTAATCTGTGGAGTATCAGAGTGTTGATGAAACACAGAAATTGCATCGGGATTGAAAACAACAGTCACCATGCGCACTCTCCTCCACAGGAGTAATGTCTCAAACAGTCTACGCTTTGATCGTTCCCTGGAAGACCAGCAGTAGTTTCCGATTCACATCTGGTGGCATTCTGTAATCTGGGGAGTATCAGAGTGTTGATGAAACACAGAAATTGCATCGGGATTGAATACAACAGTCACCATCCGTACTTTCCTCCACGGGAGTAACGTCTCAAACAGTCTACGCTTTGATCGTTCCCTGGAAGACCAGTAGTAGTTTCCTATGCACATCTATAGGCATTCTTAATCAGTGGACCTTCAAAGTGTTGATGAAACACAGATTTTGCATCGGGATTGAATACAAGAGTCACCATGCGCACTTTCCTCCATGTTAGTAATGTCTCAAACAGTCTACGCTTTAATCGTTCCCTGGAAGACCAGTAGTAGTTTCCGATGCACATCTGGAGGCATTCTGTAATCTTTGGACCTTCAAAGTGTTGATGAAACACAGATATTGCATCGGGATTGAATACAACAGTCACCATGCGGACTTTCCTCCACAGGAGTAATGTCTCAAACAGTCTACGCTTTGATCGTTCCGTGGAAGACCAGTAATAGTTTCCGATGCACATCTTGTGGCATTCTGTAATCTGTGGACTATCAGAGTGTTGATGAAACACAGATATTGCATCGGGATTGAATACAACAGTCACCATGCGCACTTTCCTCCACGGGACTAATGTCTCCAACAGTCTACGCTTTGATCGTTCCCTGGAAGACCAGTAGTAGTTTCCGATGCACATCTGTAGACATTCTGTAATCTGTGGACCCTCAAAGTGTTGATGAAACACAGATATTGCCTCGGGATTGAATACAACAGTAACCATGCGCACTTTCTTCCATGTTACTAATGTCTCAAACAGCCTACGCTTTGATAGTTCCCTGGAAGACCAGTGGTAGTTTCCAATGCACATCTGGAGGCATTCTGTAATCTGTGGACTATCAGAGTGTTGATGAAACACAGAAATTGCATCGGGATTGAATACAACAGTCACCATGCGCACTTTCCTCCATTTGAGTGATGTCTCTAACAGTCAACGCTTTGATCGTTCCCTGGAAGACCAGTAGTAGTTTCCCATGCATATCTGGAGGCATCCTGTAATCTGTGGACAATCAGAGTGTTGATGAAACACAGAAATTGTATTGGGATTGAATACTACAGTCACCATGCGCACACTCCTCCATGGGAGTAATGTCTCAAACAGTCTACGCTTTGATCGTTCCCTGGAAGACCAGTCGTAGTTTCCGATGCACATCTGGAGGCATTCTGTAATCTGTGGACTATCACTGTGTTGATGAAATACAGAAATTGCATCAGGATTGAATACAACAGTCACCATGCGCACTTTCCACCATGGGAGTAATTCTCATACAGTCTACGCTTTGATCGTTCCCTGGAAGACCAGTAGTAGTTTCCGATGCACATCTGGTGGCATTCTGTAATCTGTGGACTATCAGAGTGTTGATGAAACACAGAAATTGCATCGGGATTGAATGCAACAGTCACCATGCGTACTTTCCACCACGGGAGGTATGTCTCAAACAGTCTACGTCTTGATCGTTCCCTGTAAGACCAGTAGTAGTTTCCGATGCACATCTGGATGCATTCTGTAATCTGTGGACCCTCAAAGTGTTGATGAAACACAGAAATTGCGTCTGGATTGAATACAACAGTCACCATGCGCACTTGCCTCCATGTTAGTAATGTCTCAAACAGTCTACACTTTGATCATTCCCTGGAAGACCAGTGGTAGTTTCCGATGCACATCTGGAGGCATTCTGTAATCTGTAGACTATCAGAGTGTTGAATTAACACAGAAATTGCATCGGGATTGAATACAACAGTCACCATGCGCACATTCCTCCACGGGAGTAATGTCTCAAACAGTCTACGCTTTGATCGTTCTCTGGAAGACCAGTAGTAGTTTCCGATGCGCATCTGGTGGCATTCCTTAATCTGTGGACTATCCGAGTGTTGATGAAACACAGAAATTACATCGGGATTAAATACAACAGTCACCATGCGCACTTGCCTCCATGTTAGTAACGTATCAAACAGTCTACGCTTCGATCGTTCCCTGGAAGACCAGTGGTAGTTTCCGATGCACATCCGGAGACATTCTGTAATCTGTGGACAATCAGAGTGTTGATGAAACACAGAAATTTATTCGGGATTAAATACAGCAGTCACCATGCCCACCTTCCTCCATGGGAGTAATGTCTCAAAGAGTTTACGCTTTGATCGTTAGCTGGAAGACCAGTAGTGGCTTCAGATGCACATCTGGAGGCATTCTGTAATCTGTGGACTATCAGAGTGTTGATGAAACACAGAAATTGCATCGGGATTGAATATAACAGTCACCATGCGCACTTTCCTCCATGTTAGTAATGTCTCAAACAGTCTACGCTTTGATCGTTCCCTGGAAGACCAATGGTAGTTGGCAATGCACATCTCGAGGCATTCTGTAATTTGTGGACTATCAGAGAGTTGATGAAACACAGAAATTGCATCGGGATTGAATACAACAGTCACAATGCGCACGTTCTTCCATGGGAGTAATGTCGGAAACAGTCCACGCTTTGATCGTTCCCTGGAAGACCAGTAGTAGTTTCCGATGCACATCTGGTGGCATTCTGTAATCTGTGGACTATCACTGTGTTGATGAAATACAGAAATTGCATCAGGATTGAATACAACAGTCACCATGCGCACTTTCCACCATGGGAGTAATTCTCATACAGTCTACGCTTTGATCGTTCCCTGGAAGACCAGTAGTAGTTTCCGATGCACATCTGGTGGCATTCTGTAATCTGTGGACTATCAGAGTGTTGATGAAACACAGAAATTGCATCGGGATTGAATGCAACAGTCACCATGCGCACTTTCCTTCACGGGAGGTATGTCTCAAACAGTCTACGTCTTGATCGTTCCCTGTAAGACCAGTAGTAGTTTCCGATGCACATCTGGATGCATTCTGTAATCTGTGGACCTTCAAAGTGTTGATGAAACAGAGAAATTGCGTCTGGATTGAATACAACAGTCACCATGCGCACTTGCCTCCATGTTAGTAATGTCTCAAACAGTCTACGCTTTGATCGTTCCTGGAAGACCAGTAGTAGTTTCCGATGCACATCTGGAGGCATTCTGTAATCTGTGGCCTATCAGACTGTTGATGAAACACAGAAATTTCATCGGGATTGAAGAAAACAGTCTCCATGCGCACTTTCCTCCATAGGAGTATTGTCTCTAACAGTCTACGCTTGGATCGTTCCCAGAAAGACCAGTAGTAGTTTCCGATGCACATCTGTAGACATTCTGTAATCTGTTTACCCTCAAAGTGTTGATGAAACACAGATATTGCATCGGGATTGAATACAACAGTAACCATGCGCACTTTCTTCCATGTTACTAATGTCTCAAACAGCCTACGCTTTGATAGTTCCCTGGAAGACCAGTGGTAGTTTCGAATGCACATCTGGAGGCATTCTGTAATCTGTGGACTATCAGAGTGTTGATGAAACACAGAAATTGCATCGGGATTGAATACAACAGTTACCATGCGCACTTTCCTCCATTTGAGTAATGTCTCTAACAGTCAACGCTTTGATCGTTCCCTGGAAGACCAGTAGTAGTTTCCGATGCATATCTGGAGGCATCCTGTAATCTGTGGACAATCAGAGTGTTGATGAAACACAGAAATTGTATTGGGATTGAATACAACAGTCACCATGCGCACACTCCTCCATGGGAGTAATGTTTCAAACAGTCTACGCTTTGATCGTTCCCTGGAAGACCAGTCGTAGTTTCCGATGCACATCTGGAGGCATTCTGTAATCTGTGGACTATCACTGTGTTGATGAAATACAGAAATTGCATCAGGATTGAATACAACAGTCACCATGTGCACTTTCCACCTTGGGAGTAATTCTTATACAGTCTACGGTTTGATCGTTCCCTGGAAGACCAGTAGTAGTTTCCGATGCACATCTGGTGGCATTCTGTAATCTGTGGACTATCAGAGTGTTGATGAAACACAGAAATTGCATCGGGATTGAATGCAACAGTCACCATGCGCACTTTCCTCCACGGGAGGTATGTCTCAAACAGTCTACGTCTTCATCGTTCCCTGTAAGACCAGTAGTAGTTTCCGATGCACATCTGGATGCATTCTGTAATCTGTGGACCTTCAAAGTGTTGACGAAACACAGAAATTGCGTCTGGATTGAATACAACAGTCACCATGCACACTTGCCTCCATGTTAGTAATGTCTCAAACAGTCTACACTTTGATCATTCCCTGGAAGACCAGTGGTAGTTTCCGATGCACATCTGGAGGCATTCTGTAATCTGTGGACTATCAGAGTGTTGAATTAACACAGAAATTGCATCGGGATTGAATACAACAGTCACCATGCGCACATTCCTCCACGGGAGTAATGTCTCAAACAGTCTGCGGTTTGATCGTTCCCTGGAAGACCAGTAGTAGTTTCCGATGCACATCTGGTGGCATTTTGTAATCTGTGGACTATCAGAGTGTTGATGAAAGACAGAAATTGCATCGGGATTGAATACAACAGTCACCATGCGCACTTTCCTCCACGGAAGTAATGTCTCAAACAGTCTACGCTTTGATCGTTCTCTGGAAGACCAGTAGTAGTTTCCGATGCGCATCTGGTGGCATTCCTTAATCTGTGGACTATCCGAGTGTTGATGAAACACAGAAATTACATCGGGATTAAATACAACAGTCTCCATGCGCACTTGCCTCCATGTTAGTAACGTATCAAACAGTCTACGCTTCGATCGTTCCCTGGAAGACCAGTGGTAGTTTCCGATGCACATCCGGAGACATTCTGTAATCTGTGGACTATCAGAGTGTTGATGAAACACAGAAATTTATTCGGGATTAAATACAACAGTCACCATGCCCACCTTCCTCCATGGGAGTAATGTCTCAAAGAGTTTAAGCTTTGATCGTTAGCTGGAAGACCAGTAGTAGCTTCAGATGCACATCTGGAGGCATTCTGTAATCAGTGGACTGTCAGAGTGTTGATGAAACACAGAAATTGGATAGGGATTGAATATAACAGTCACCATGCGCACTTTCCTCCATGTTAGTAATGTCTCAAACAGTCTACGCTTTGATCGTTCCCTGGAAGACCAATGGTAGTTGGCAATGCACATCTCGAGGCATTCTGTAATTTGTGGACTATCAGAGAGTTGATGAAACACAGAAATTGCATCGGGATTGAATACAACAGTCACAATGCGCACGTTCTTCCATGGGAGTAATGTCGGAAACAGTCCACGCTTTGATCGTTCCCTGGAACACCAGTAGTGGTTTCCGATGCATATCTGGTGGTATTCTGTAATCTGTGGACTATCAGAGTGTTGACGAAACAAAGATATTGCATCGGGATTGAATACAACAGTCACCATGCGGACTTTCCTCCACAGGAGTAATGTCTCAAACAGTCTACGCTTTGATCGTTCCGTGGAAGACCAGTAATAGTTTCCGATGCACATCTGGTGGCATTCTGTAATCTGTGGACTATCAGAGTGTCGATGAAACACAGATGTTGCATCGGGATTGAATACAACAGTCACCATGCGCACTTTCCTCCACGGGAGTAATGTCTCCAACAGTCTACGCTTTGATCGTTCCCTGGAAGACCAGTAGTAGTTTCCGATGCACATCTGTAGACATTCTGTAATCTGTGGACCCTCAAAGTGTTGATGAAACACAGATATTGCATCGGGATTGAATACAACAGTAACCATGCGCACTTTCTTCCATGTTACTAATGTCTCAAACAGCCTACGCTTTGATAGTTCCCTGGAAGACCAGTGGTAGTTTCCAATGCACATCTGGAGGCATTCTGTAATCTGTGGACTATCAGAGTGTTGATGAAACACAGAAATTGCATCGGGATTGAATACAACAGTTACCATGCGCACTTTCCTCCATTTGAGTAATGTCTCTAACAGTCAACGCTTTGATCGTTCCCTGGAAGACCAGTAGTAGTTTCCGATGCATATCTGGAGGCATCCTGTAATCTGTGGACAATCAGAGTGTTGATGAAACACAGAAATTGTTGGGATTGAATACAACAGTCACCATGCGCACACTCCTCCATGGGAGTAATGTTTCAAACAGTCTACGCTTTGATCGTTCCCTGGAAGACCAGTCGTAGTTTCCGATGCACATCTGGAGGCATTCTGTAATCTGTGGACTATCACTGTGTTGATGAAATACAGAAATTGCATCAGGATTGAATACAACAGTCACCATGTGCACTTTCCACCTTGGGAGTAATTCTTATACAGTCTACGGTTTGATCGTTCCCTGGAAGACCAGTAGTAGTTTCCGATGCACATCTGGTGGCATTCTGTAATCTGTGGACTATCAGAGTGTTGATGAAACACAGAAATTGCATCGGGATTGAATGCAACAGTCACCATGCGCACTTTCCTCCACGGGAGGTATGTCTCAAACAGTCTACGTCTTCATCGTTCCCTGTAAGACCAGTAGTAGTTTCCGATGCACATCTGGATGCATTCTGTAATCTGTGGACCTTCAAAGTGTTGACGAAACACAGAAATTGCGTCTGGATTGAATACAACAGTCACCATGCACACTTGCCTCCATGTTAGTAATGTCTCAAACAGTCTACACTTTGATCATTCCCTGGAAGACCAGTGGTAGTTTCCGATGCACATCTGGAGGCATTCTGTAATCTGTGGACTATCAGAGTGTTGAATTAACACAGAAATTGCATCGGGATTGAATACAACAGTCACCATGCGCACATACCTCCACGGGAGTAATGTCTCAAACAGTCTGCGGTTTGATCGTTCCCTGGAAGACCAGTAGTAGTTTCCGATGCACATCTGGTGGCATTTTGTAATCTGTGGACTATCAGAGTGTTGATGAAAGACAGAAATTGCATCGGGATTGAATACAACAGTCACCATGCGCACTTTCCTCCACGGAAGTAATGTCTCAAACAGTCTACGCTATGATCGTTCTCTGGAAGACCAGTAGTAGTTTCCGATGCGCATCTGGTGGCATTCCTTAATCTGTGGACTATCCGAGTGTTGATGAAACACAGAAATTACATCGGGATTAAATACAACAGTCACCATGCGCACTTGCCTCCATGTTAGTAACGTATCAAACAGTCTACGCTTCGATCGTTCCCTGGAAGACCAGTGGTAGTTTCCGATGCACATCCGGAGACATTCTGTAATCTGTGGACTATCAGAGTGTTGATGAAACACAGAAATTTATTCGGGATTAAATACAACAGTCACCATGCCCACCTTCCTCCATGGGAGTAATGTCTCAAAGAGTTTAAACTTTGATCGTTAGCTGGAAGACCAGTAGTAGCTTCAGATGCACATCTGGAGGCATTCTGTAATCAGTGGACTATCAGAGTGTTGATGAAACACAGAAATTGCATAGGGATTGAATATAACAGTCACCATGCGCACTTTCCTCCATGTTAGTAATGTCTCAAACAGTCTACGCTTTGATCGTTCCCTGGAAGACCAATGGTAGTTGGCAATGCACATCTCGAGGCATTCTGTAATTTGTGGACTATCAGAGAGTTGATGAAACACAGAAATTGCATCGGGATTGAATACAACAGTCACAATGCGCACGTTCTTCCATGGGAGTAATGTCGGAAACAGTCCACGCTTTGATCGTTCCCTGGAAGACCAGTAGTAGTTTCCGATGCACATCTGGTGGCATTCTGTAATCTGTGGACTATCAGAGTGTTGATGAAACACAGAAATTGCATTGGGATTGAATACAACAGTCACCATGCTCAGTTTTCACCACGGGAGTAATGTCTCAAACAGTCTACTCTTTGATCGTTCCCTGGAACACCAGTAGTGGTTTCCGATGCATATCTGGTGGCATTCTGTAATCTGTGGACTATCAGAGTGTTGACGAAACAAAGATATTGCATCGGGATTGAATACAACAGTCACCATGCGGACTTTCCTCCACAGGAGTAATGTCTCAAACAGTCTACGCTTTGATCGTTCCGTGGAAGACCAGTAATAGTTTCCGATGCTC
Source organism: Schistocerca gregaria (assembly GCF_023897955.1). NCBI lineage: Eukaryota > Metazoa > Arthropoda > Insecta > Orthoptera > Acrididae > Schistocerca > Schistocerca gregaria. Next base: position 17,048,404 of record NC_064929.1, on the reverse strand, counting down.
ATCTGGTGGCATTCTGTAATCTGTGGACTATCAGAGTGTTGATGAAACACAGATGTTGCATCGGGATTGAATACAACTGTCACCATGCGCACTTTCCTCCACGGGAGTAATGTCTCCAACAGTCTACGCTTTGATCGTTCCCTGGAAGACCAGTAGTAGTTTCCGATGCACATCTGTAGACATTCTGTAATCTGTGGACCCTCAAAGTGTTGATGAAACACAGATATTGCATCGGGATTGAATACAACAGTAACCATGCGCACTTTCTTCCATGTTACTAATGTCTCAAACAGCCTACGCTTTGATAGTTCCCTGGAAGACCAGTGGTAGTTTCCAATGCACATCTGTAGGCATTCTGTAATCTGTGGACTATCAGAGTGTTGATGAAACACAGAAATTGCATCGGGATTGAATACAACAGTCACCATGCGCACTTTCCTCCATTTGAGTAATGTCTCTAACAGTCAACGCTTTGATCGTTCCCTGGAAGACCAGTAGTAGTTTCCGATGCATATCTGGAGGCATCCTGTAATCTGTGGACAATCAGAGTGTTGATGAAACACAGAAATTGTATTGGGATTGAATACAACAGTCACCATGCGCACACACCTCCATGGGAGTAATGTCTCAAACAGTCTACGCTTTGATCGTTCCCTGGAAGACCAGTCGTAGTTTCCGATGCACATCTGGAGGCATTCTGTAATCTGTGGACTATCACTGTGTTGATGAAATACAGAAATTGCATCAGGATTGAATACAACAGTCACCATGCGCACTTTCCACCATGGGAGTAATTCTCATACAGTCTACGCTTTGATCGTTCCCTGGAAGACCAGTAGTAGTTTCCGATGCACATCTGGTGGCATTCTGTAATCTGTGGACTATCAGAGTGTTGAAGAAACACAGAAATTGCATCGGGATTGAATGCAACAGTCACCATGCGCACTTGCCTCCATGTTAGTAATGTCTCAAACAGTCTACACTTTGATCATTCGCTGGAAGACCAGTGGTAGTTTCCGATGCACATCTGGAGTCATTCTGTAATCTGTGGACTATCAGAGTGTTGAATTAACACAGAAATTGCATCGGGATTGAATACAACAGTCACCATGCGCACATTCCTCCACGGGAGTAATGTCTCAAACAGTCTACGGTTTGATCGTTCCCTGGAAGACCAGTAGTAGTTTCCGATGCACATCTGGTGGCATTTTGTAATCTGTGGACTATCAGAGTGTTGATGAAAGACAGAAATTGCATCGGGATTGAATACAACAGTCACCATGCGCACTTTCCTCCATGGAAGTAATGTCTCAAACAGTCTACGCTTAGATCGTTCTCTGGAAGACCAGTAGTAGTTTCCGATGCGCATCTGGTGGCATTCCTTAATCTGTGGACTATCCGAGTGTTGATGAAACACAGAAATTACATCGGGATTGAATACAACAGTCACCATGCGCACTTCCTCCACGGGAGTAAGGTCTCAAACGGTCTACGCTTTGATCGTTCCCCGGAAGACCAGTAGTAGTTTCCGATGAACGTCTGGTGGCATTCTGTAATCTGTGGACTATCAGAGTGTTGATGAAACACAGAAATTACATCGGGATTGAATACAACAGTCACCATGCGCATTTTCCTCCATGGGAGTAATGTCTCAAATAGTCTACGCTTTGATCGTTCCCTGGGAGACCATTAGTAGTTTTCGATGCAGATCTGGATGCATTCTGTAATCTGTGGACTATCAGAGTGTTGATGAAACACAGATATTGCATCGGGATTGAATACAACAGTCATCATGCCCACTTTCCTCCACGGGAGTAATGTCTCAAAGAGTCTACGCTTTGATCGTTCCCTGGAAGACAAGTAGTAGTTTCCAATGCACATCTGGAGGCATTCTGTAATCTGTGGACCATCAGAGTGTTGATGAAACACAGAAATTGCATCGGGATTGAATTCAACAGTCACCATGAGCTCTTTCCTCCATGGGATTAATGTCTCAAACAGTGTACGCTTTGATCGTTCCCTGGAAGACCAGTAGTAGTTTCCCATGCACATCTGGTGACATTCTGAAACCTGTGGACTATCAGAGTGTTGATGAAACACAGATATTGCCTCGGGATTGAATACAACAGTCACCATGCGCACTTTCCTCCACAGGAGTAATGTCTCAAACAGTCTACGCTTTGATCGTTCCCTAGAAGACCAGTAGTAGTTTCCGATGCACATCTGGTGGCATTCTGTAATCTGTGGACTATCAGAGTGTTGTTGCAACACAGAAATTGCATCGGGATTGAATACAACAGTCACCATGCGCACTTTCCTCCGCGGGAGTGATGTCTCAAACAGTCTACGCTTAGATCGTTCCTTGGAGACCAGTAGTAGTTTCCGATGCACATCTGGAGACATTCTGTAATCTGTGGACTATCAGAGTGTTGATGAAACACAGAAATTGCATCGGGATTGAATACAACTGTCGCCATGCGCCCTTTCCTCCACAGGAGTAATGTCTCAAACAGTCTACGCTTTGATCGTTCCCTGGAAGACCAGTAGTAGTTTCCGATGCACATCTGGTGGCATTCTGTAATCTGTGGCCTATCAGAGTGTTGATGAAACACATAAATTGCATCGGGATTGAATACAACAGTCACCATGCGCACTTTCCTCCATGGGAGTAATGTCTCAAATAGTCTACGCTTTGATCGTTCCCTGAAAGACCAGTAGTAGTTTTCGATGCAAATCTGGATGCATTCTGTAATCTGTGGACCTTCAAAGTGTTGATGAAACACAGAAATTTATTCGGGATTAAATACAACAGTCACCATGCCCACCTTCCTCCATGGGAGTAATGTCTCAAAGAGTTTAAGCTTTGATCGTTAGCTGGAAGACCAGTAGTAGCTTCAGATGCACATCTGGAGGCATTCTGTAATCAGTGGACTATCAGAGTGCTGATGAAACACAGAAATTGCATCGGGACTGAATAAAACTGTCACCATGCGCAGTTTAATCCATGTTAGTAATGTCTCAAACAGTCTATGCTTTGATCGTCCCTGGAAGACCAGTAGTAGTTTCCGATGCACATCTGTATACATTCTGTAATCTGTTTACCCTCAAAGTGTTGATGAAACACAGATATTGCATCGGGATTGAATACAACAGTCACCATGCGCACTTTCCTTCATGTTAGTAATGTCTCAAACAGTCTACGCATTGATTGTTCCCTGGAAGACCAGTGGTAGTTTCCAATGCACATCAGAAGGCATTCTGTAATCTGTGGACTATCAGAGTGTTGATGAAACACAGAAATTGCATCGGGATTGAATACAACATTCACCATGCGCAATTTCCTGAATTTGAGTAACGTCTATAACAGTCTACGCTTTGATCGTTCCCTGCAAGACCAGTTTCCGATACATCTCTAGAGGCATTCTGTAATCTGTGGACTATCAGAGTGTTGATGAAACATAGAAATTGAATCGGGATTGTATACATCATTCACCTTGCGCACTCTCCTGCATGGGAGGAATCTCTCAAACAGTCTACGCTTTGATCGTTCCCCGGAAGACCAGTAGTAGTTTCCGATGCACATCTGGAGGCATTACGAAATCTGTGGACTAACTGAGTATTAATGAAACACAGAAATTGCATCGGGATTGAATACAGCAGTCACCATGCGCACTTTCCTCCATGGGAGTATTGTCTCTAATAGTCTACGCTTGGATTGTTCCCAGGAAGACCAGTAGTAGTTTCCGATGCACATCTGGAGGCATTCTGTTATCTGTGGAGTATCAGAGTGTTGATGAAACACAGGAATTGCATCGGGATTGAATACGACAGTCACCATGTTCACTCTCCTCCATGTTAGCAATGTCTAAAACAGTCTACGCTTTAATCGTTCCCTGCAAGACCAGTTGTAGTTTCCGATGCATATCTGGTGGCATTCTGTAATCTGTGGACTTACAGAGTGTTGATGAAACACAGAAATTGCATTGGGATTGAATACAGCAGTCACCATGCGCACTTTGCTCCATGTTAGTAATGTCTCAAACAGTCTACGCTTTGATCGTTGCCTGGAAGACCAGTGGTAGTTTCCAATGCATATCTGGAGACATTCTGTAATCTGTGGACTATCAGAGTGTTGATGAAACACAGAAATTTAATCGGGATTGATTACAACAGTCACCATGCGCACCTTCCTCCATGGGAGTTATGTCTCAAAGAGTTTACGCTTTGAATGTTCCATGGAAGACCAGTAGTAGTTTCCGATGCACATCTGGAGGCATTCTGTAGTCTGTGGACTATCAGAGTGTTGATGAAACACAGAAATTGCATCGGGATTGAATATAACAGTCACCATGCGTACTTTCCTCCATGTTAGTAATGTCTCAAAGAGTCTACGTTTTGATCGTTCCCTGGAAGACCAGTGGTACTTTCCAATGCACATCTGGAGGCATTCTGTAATCTGTGGACCTTCAAAGTGTTGATGAAACACAGAAATTGCATCGGGATTGAATATAACAGTCACCTTTTGCACTTGCCTCCATGTTAGTAATGTCTCAAAGAGTCTACGCTTTGATCGTCAGTGGAAGACCAGTAGTAGTTTCCGATGCACATCTGGAGGCATTCTGTACTCTGTGGACTATCAGAGTGTTGATGCAACACAGAAATTGCATCGGGATTGAAGACAACAGTCTCCATGCGCACTTTCCTCCATAGGAGTATTGTCTCTAACATTCTACGCTTGGATCGTTCCCAGAAAGACCAGTAGTAGTTTTCGATGCACATCTGGAGTCATTCTGTAATCTGTGGAGTATCAGAGTGTTGATGAAACACAGAAATTGCATCGGGATTGAAAACAACAGTCACCATGCGCACTCTCCTCCACAGGAGTAATGTCTCAAACAGTCTACGCTTTGATCGTTCCCTGGAAGACCAGCAGTAGTTTCCGATTCACATCTGGTGGCATTCTGTAATCTGGGGAGTATCAGAGTGTTGATGAAACACAGAAATTGCATCGGGATTGAATACAACAGTCACCATCCGTACTTTCCTCCACGGGAGTAACGTCTCAAACAGTCTACGATTTGATCGTTCCCTGGAAGACCAGTAGTAGTTTCCTATGCACATCTATAGGATTTCTTAATCAGTGGACCTTCAAAGTGTTGATGAAACACAGATTTTGCATCGGGATTGAATACAAGAGTCACCATGCGCACTTTCCTCCATGTTAGTAATGTCTCAAACAGTCTACGCATTAATCGTTCCCTGGAAGACCAGTAGTAGTTTCCGATGCACATCTGGAAGCATTCTGTAATCTTTGGACCTTCAAAGTGTTGATGAAACACAGATATTGCATCGGGATTGAATACAACAGTCACCATGCGCACTTTCCTCCATGTTAGTAATTTCTCAAACAGTCTACGCATTGATTGTTCCCTGGAAGACCAGTGGTAGTTTCCAATGCACATCTGAAGGCATTCTGTAATCTGTGGACTATCAGAGTGTTGATGAAACACAGAAATTGCATCGGGATTGAATACAACAGTCACCATGCGCAATTTCCTAAATTTGAGTAACGTCTGTAACAGTCTACGCTTTGATCGTTCCCTGGAAGACCAGTAGTAGTTTCCGATACATAACTAGAGGCATTCTGTAATCTGTGGACCATCAGAGTGTTTATGAAACATAGAAATTGAATCGGGATTGTATACATCATTCACCTTGCGCACTCTCCTGCATGGGAGTAATCTCTCAAACAGTCTACGCTTTGATCGTTCCCTGGCAGACCAGTAGTATTTTCCGATGCACATCTGTAGGCACTATAAAATCTGTGGACTAACTGAGTATTGATGAAACACAGAAATTTGCATCGGGATTGAATACAACAGTCACCATGCGCACTTTCCTCCATGGGAGTATTGTCTCTAATAGTCTCCGCTTGGATTGTTCCCAGGAAGACCAGTAGTAGTTTCCGATGCTCATCTGGAGGCATTCTGTTATCTGTGGAGTATCAGAGTGTTGATGAAACACAGAAATTGCATCGGTATTGAATACAACAGTCACCATGCGCACTTTCCGCCATGGGAGTAATGTCTCAAAGAATTTAAGCTTTGATCGTTCCCTGGAAGACTAGTAGTAGTTTCCGATGCACATTTGGAGGCATTCTGTAATCTGTGGACTATCAGAGTGATGATGAAACACAGGAATTGCAACGGGATTGAATACGACAGTCACCATGTTCACTCTCCTCCATGTTAGTAATGCCTAAAACAGTCTACGCTTTGATCGTTCCCTGCAAGACCAGTTGTAGTTTCCGATGCATATCTGGTGGCATTCTGTAATCTGTGGACTTACAGAGTGTTGATGAAACACAGAAATTGCATCGGGATTGAATACAACAGTCACCATGTGCACTTTCCTCCATGTTAGTAATGTCTCAAACAGTCTACGCTTTGATCGTTGCCTGGTAGACCAGTGGTAGTTTCCAATGCATATCTGGAGACATTCTGTAATCTGTGGACTATCAGAGTGTTGATGAAACACAGAAATTTAATCGGGATTGATTACAACAGTCACCATGCGCACCTTCCTCCATGGGAGTTATGTCTCAAAGAGTTTACGCTTTGATCGTTCCCTGGAAGACCAGTAGTAGTTTCCGATGCACATCTGGAGGCATTCTGTAGTCTGTGGACTATCTGAGTGTTGATGAAACACAGCAATTGCATCGGGATTGAATATAACAGTCACAATGCGCACTTTCCTCCATGTTAGTAATGTCTCAAACAGTCTACGCTTTGATCGTTCCCTCTAAGACCAGTGGTAGTTTCCAATGCACATCTCGAGGCATTCTGTAATCTGTGGACCTTCAAAGTGTTGATGAAACACAGAAATTGCATCGGGATTGAATACAACAGTTACCATTTGCACTTGCCTCCACGTTGGTAATGTCTCAAAGAGTCTACGCTTTGATCGTTCCCTGGAAGACCAGTAGTAGTTTCCGATGCACATCTGGTGGCATTCTGTAATCTGTGGACCTTCAAAGTGTTGATGAAACACAGATATTGCATCGGGACTGAATAAAACTGTCACCATGCGCAGTTTAATCCATGTTAGTAATGTCTCAAACAGTCTACGCTTTGATCGTCCCTGGAAGACCAGTAGTAGTTTCCGATGCACATCTGGAGGCATCCTGTAATCTGTGGACTATCAGAGTGTTGATGAAACACAGAAATTGCGTCGGGATTGAAGACAACAGTCTCCATGCGCACTTTCCTCCATAGGAGTATTGTCTCTAACAGTTTACGCTTGGATCGTTCCCAGAAAGACCAGTAGTAGTTTCCGATGCACATCTGGAGTCATTCTGTAATCTGTGGAGTATCAGAGTGTTGATGAAACACAGAAATTGCATCGGGATTGAAAACAACAGTCACCATGCGCACTTTCCTCCACATTAGTAATGTCTCAAACAGTCTACGCTTTGATCGTTCCCTGGAAGACCAGCAGTAGTTTCCGATTCAAATCTGGTGGCGTTCTGTAATCTGGGGAGTATCAGAGAGTTGATGAAACACAGAAATTGCATCGGGATTGAATACAACAGTCACCATCCGCCCTTTCCTCCACGGGAGTAATGTCTTAAACAGTCTACGCTTTGATCGTTCCCTGGAAGACCAGTAGTAGTTTCCTATGCACATCTATAGGCATTCTGTAATCTGTGGACCTTCAAAGTGTTGATGAAACACAGATTTTGCATAGGGATTGAATACAACAGTCACCATGCGCACTTTCCGCCATGTTAGTAATGTCTCAAACAGTCTACGCATTGATTGTTCCCTGGAAGACCAGTGGTAGTTTCCAATGCACATCTGAAGGCATTCTGTAATCTGTGGACTATCAGAGTGTTGATGAAACACAGAAATTGCATCGGGATTGAATACAACAGTCACCATGCGCAATTTCCTAAATTTGAGTAACGTCTTTAACAGTCTACGCTTTGATCGTTCCCTGGAAGACCAGTAGTAGTTTCCGATACATATCTAGAGGCATTCTGTAATCTGTGGACTATCAGAGTGTTGATGAAACATAGAAATTGAATCGGGATTGTATACATCATCCACCTTGCGCACTCTGCTCCATGGGAGTAATCTCTCAAACAGTCTACGCTTTGATCGTTCCCTGGAAGACCAGTAGTAGTTTCCGATGCACATCTGGAGGCATTATGAAATCTGTGGACTAACTGAGTATTGATGAAACACAGAAATTGCATCGGGATTGAATACGACAGTCACCATGTTCACTCTCCTCCATGTTAGTAATGCCTAAAACAGTCTACGCTTTGATCGTTCCCTGCAAGACCAGTTGTAGTTTCCGATGCATATCTGGTGGCATTCTGTAATCTGTGGACTTACAGAGTGTTGATGAAACACAGAAATTGCATCGGGATTGAATACAACAGTCACCATGTGCACTTTCCTCCATGTTAGTAATGTCTCAAACAGTCTACGCTTTGATCGTTGCCTGGAAGACCAGTGGTAGTTTCCAATGCATATCTGGAGACATTCTGTAATCTGTGGACTATCAGAGTGTTGATGAAACACAGAAATTTAATCGGGATTGATTACAACAGTCACCATGCGCACCTTCCTCCATGGGAGTTATGTCTCAAAGAGTTTACGCTTTGATCGTTCCCTGGAAGACCAGTAGTAGTTTCCGATGCACATCTGGAGGCATTCTGTAGTCTGTGGACTATCTGAGTGTTGATGAAACACAGCAATTGCATCGGGATTGAATATAAAAGTCACAATGCGCACTTTCCTCCATGTTAATAATGTCTCAAAGAGTCTACGCTTTGATCGTTCCCTCTAAGACCAGTGGTAGTTTCCAATGCACATCTCGAGGCATTCTGTAATCTGTGGTCCTTCAAAGTGTTGATGAAACACAGAAATTGCATCGGGATTGAATACAACAGTTACCATTTGCACTTGCCTCCACGTTGGTAATGTCTCAAAGAGTCTACGCTTTGATCGTTCCCTGGAAGACCAGTAGTAGTTTCCGATGCACATCTGGTGGCATTCTGTAATCTGTGGACCTTCAAAGTGTTGATGAAACACAGATATTGCATCGGGACTGAATAAAACTGTCACCATGCGCAGTTTAATCCATGTTAGTAATGTCTCAAACAGTCTACGCTTTGATCGTCCCTGGAAGACCAGTAGTAGTTTCCGATGCACATCTGGAGACATTCTGTAATCTGTGGACTATCAGAGGGTTGATGAAACACAGAAATTGCGTCGGGATTGAAGACAACAGTCTCCATGCGCACTTTCCTCCATAGGAGTATTGTCTCTAACAGTTTACGCTTGGATCGTTCCCAGAAAGACCAGTAGTAGTTTCCGATGCACATCTGGAGTCATTCTGTAATCTGTGGAGTATCAGAGTGTTGATGAAACACAGAAATTGCATCGGGATTGAAAACAACAGTCACCATGCGCACTTTCCTCCACATTAGTAATGTCTCAAACAGTCTACGCTTTGATCGTTCCCTGGAAGACCAGCAGTAGTTTCCGATTCACATCTGGTGGCGTTCTGTAATCTGGGGAGTATCAGAGAGTTGATGAAACACAGAAATTGCATCGGGATTGAATACAACAGTCACCATCCGCCCTTTCCTCCACGGGAGTAATGTCTTAAACAGTCTACGCTTTGATCGTTCCCTGGAAGACCAGTAGTAGTTTCCTATGCACATCTATAGGCATTCTGTAATCTGTGGACCTTCAAAGTGTTGATGAAACACAGATTTTGCATAGGGATTGAATACAACAGTCACCATGCGCACTTTCCGCCATGTTAGTAATGTCTCAAAGAGTCTACGCATTGATTGTTCCCTGGAAGACCAGTGGTAGTTTCCAATGCACATCTGAAGGCATTCTGTAATCTGTGGACTATCAGAGTGTTGATGAAACACAGAAATTGCATCGGGATTGAATACAACAGTCACCATGCGCAGTTTCCTAAATTTGAGTAACGTCTTTAACAGTCTACGCTTTGATCGTTCCCTGGAAGACCAGTAGTAGTTTCCGATACATATCTAGAGGCATTCTGTAATCTGTGGACTATCAGAGTGTTGATGAAACATAGAAATTGAATCGGGATTGTATACATCATTCACCTTGCGCACTCTGCTCCATGGGAGTAATCTCTCAAACAGTCTACGCTTTGATCGTTCCCTGGAAGACCAGTAGTAGTTTCCGATGCACATCTGGAGGCATTATGAAATCTGTGGACTAACTGAGTATTGATGAAACACAGAAATTGCATCGGGATTGAATACAACAGTCACCTTGCGCACTTTCCTCCATGGGAGTATTGTCTCTAATAGTCTACGCTTGGATTGATCCCAGGAAGACCAGTAGTAGTTTCCGATGCACATCTGGAGGCATTCTGTTATCTGTGGAGTATCAGAGTGTTGATGAAACACAGAAATTGCATCGGTAATGAATCCAACAGTCACCATGCGCACTTTCATCTACATCTACATGACTACTCTGCAATTCACATTTAAGTGCTTGGCAGAGGGTTCATCGAACCACAATCATACTATCTCTCTACTATTCCACTCCCGAACAGCGAGCGGGAAAAACGAACACCTAAACCTTTCTGTTCGAGCTCTGATTTCTCTTATTTTATTTTGATGATCATTCCTACCTATGTAGGTTGGGCTCAACAAAATATTTTCGCATTCGGAAGAGAAAGTTGGTGACTGAAATTTCGTAAAAAGGTCTCGCCGCGACGAAAAACGTCTATGCTGTAATGACTTCCATCCCAACTCGTGTATCATATCTGCCACACTCTCTCCCCTATAACGCGATAATACAAAACGAGCTGCCCTTCTTTGCACCCTCTCGATGTCCTCCGTCAATCCCACCTGGTAAGGATCCCACACCGCGCAGCAATATTCTAACAGAGGACGAACGAGTGTAGTGTAAGCTGTCTCTTTAGTGGACTTGTTGCATCTTCTAAGTGTCCTGCCAATGAAACGCAACCTTTGGCTCGCCTTCCCGACAATATTATCTATGTGGTCCTTCCAACTGAAGTTGTTTGTAATTTTAACACCCAGGTACTTAGTTGAATTGACAGCCTTGAGAATTGTACTATTTATCGAGTAATCGAATTCCAACGGATTTCTTTTGGAACTCATGTGGATCATCTCACACTTTTCGTTATTTAGCGTCAACTGCCACCTGACACACCATACAGCAATCTTTTCTAAATCGCTTTGCAGCTGATACTGGTCTTCGGATGACCTTACTAGACGGTAAATTACAGCATCATCTGCGAACAACCTAAGAGAACTGCTCAGATTGTCACCCAGGTCATTTATATAGATCAGGAACAGTAGAGGTCCCAGGACGCTTCCCTGGGGAACACCTGATATCACTTCAGTTTTACTCGATGATTTGCCGTCTATTACTACGAACTGCGACCTTCCTGACAGGAAATCACGAATCCAGTCGCACAACTGAGACGATACCCCATAGCTCCGCAGCTTGATTAGCAGTCGCTTGTGAGGAACGGTGTCAAAAGCTTTCCGGAAATCTAGAAATACGGAATCAACTTGAGATCCCCTGTCGATAGCGGCCATTACTTCGTGCGAATAAAGAGCTAGCTGCGTTGCACAAGAGCGATGTTTTCTGAAGCCATGCTGATTACGTGTCAATAGATCGTTCCCTTCGAGGTGATTCATAATGTTTGAATACAGTATATGCTCCAAAACCCTACTGCAAACCGACGTCAATGATATAGGTCTGTAGTTAAATGGATTACTCCTACTACCCTTCTTGAACACTGGTGCGACCTGCGCAATTTTCCAATCTGTAGGTACAGATCTATCGGTGAGCGAGCGGTTGTATATGAGTGCTAAGTAGGGAGCTATAGTATCAGCGTAATCTGAAAGGAACCTAATCGGTATACAATCTGGACCTGAAGACTTGCCCGTATCAAGCGATTTGAGTTGCTTCGCAACCCCTAAGGTATCTACTTCTAAGAAACTCATGCTAGCAGATGTTCGTGTTTCAAATTCTGGAATATTCCATTCGTCTTCCCTGGTGAAGGAATTTCGGAAAACTGCGTTCAATAACTCCGCTTTAGCGGCGCAGTCGTCGATAACAGTACCATCGGCACTGCGCAGCGAAGGTATTGACTGCGTCTTGCCGCTTGTGTACTTTACATACGACCAGAATTTCTTCGGATTTTCTACCAAATTTCGAGACAATGTTTCGTTGTGGAACCTATTAAAGGCATCTCGCATCGAAGTACGTGCCAAATTTCGCGCGTCTGTAAATTTTAGCCCATCTTCAGGATTTCGCGTTCTTCTGAACTTCGCATGCTTTTTCCGTTGCCTCTGCAACAGCGTTCGGACCTTTTTTGTGTACCACGGGGGATCCGTTCCATCTCTTACCAATTTATGAGGTATGAATATCTCAATTGCTGTTGCTACTATATCTTTGAATTTGAGCCACATCTCGTCTACATTCGCATAGTCAGTTCGGAAGGAATGGAAATTGTCTTTTAGGAAGGCTTCTAGTGGTACTTTATCCGCTTTTTTAAATAAAATTATTTTGCGTTTGTTTCTGATGGATTTGGAAGAAATGGTATTGAGCCTAGCTACAATGACCTTGTGATCACTAATCCCTGTATCAGTCATGATGCTCTCTATCAGCTCTGGATTGTTTGTGGCCAAGAGGTCAAGTGTGTTTTCGCAACCATTTACAATTCGCGTGGGTTCGTGGACTAACTGCTCTAAATAATTTTCGGAGAATGCATTTAGGACAATCTCGGAAGACGTTTTGTGCCTACCACCGGTTTTGAACAAGTATTTTTGCCAACATACCGAGGGTAGGTTGAAGTCCCCACCAACTATAACCGTATGAGTGGGGTATTTATTTGTTACGAGACTCAAACTTTCTCTGAACTGTTCCGCAACTGTATCATCGGAGTCTGGGGGTCGGTAGAAGGAGCCAATTATTAACTTAATTCGGCTGTTAAGTATAACCTCCACCCACACCAATTCGCACAGAGTATCTACTTCGACTTCACTACAAGATAAACCACTACTGAAAGACACCAACACTCCACCACCAATTCTGCCTAATCTATCTTTCCTGAACACCGTCTGAGACTTCGTAAAAATTTCTGCAGAACTTATTTCAGGCTTTAGCCAGCTTTCTGTACCTATAACGATATCCGCTTCTGTGCTTTCTATTAGCGCTTGAAGCTCAGGGACTTTTCCAGCGCAACTACAACAGTTTACAACTATAATTCCGACTGTTCCTTGATCCAAGCACGTCCTGTAATTGCCAAGCACCCTTTGACATTGCAGCCCATCCCGCACTTTCCCGAGGCCTTCTAACCTAAAAAACCGCCCAGTCCACGCCACACAGCCTCCGCTACCCGTGTAGCCGCCAGCTGAGTGTAGTGAACTCCTGACCTATTCAGCGGAACCCGAAACCCCACCACCCTATGGCGCAAGTCAAGGAATCTGCAGCCAATACGGTCGCAAAACCGTCTGAGCCTCTGATTCAGACCCTCCACCCGGCTCTGCACCAAAGGTCCGCAGTCGGTTCTGTCAACGATGCTGCAGATGGTGAGCTCTGCCTTCATCTCATAAGCAAGACCGGCAGCCTTCACCAAATCAGATAGCCGCTGGAATCCAGAGAGAATTTCCTCAGATCCAAAGCGACACACGTCATTAGTGCCGACATGTGCCCCCACCTGCAGCTGGCTGCACCCTGTGCTCTTCATGGCATCCGGAAGGACCCTTTCCACATCAGGAATGACTCCTCCCGGAATGCACACGGAGTGCACACTGGATTTCTTCCCCTCCTTAGCCGCCATATCCCTAAGGGGCCCCATTACGCGCCTAACATTGGAGCTCCCAACTACCAGTAAGCCCAACCTCTGCGATTGCCCGGACCTTGAAGGCTGAGAATGATCCTCTGAAACAGGGCAGGCAGCTGCATCTGGCTCAGCCAGAGACAGTGCCTGAAACCGGTTTGTCAGACGCACCGGGGAGGCTTTCTGGTCAGCTTCCGGGGACGCCTTTCGCTGCCTGCCACACCTTGGAACGACCTCCCAATCAACCACAGGCGAGGGCTCAGCTCCACTGCGGGCAGCAACCGGGGCAACCACAGCGGCAGACCGATCTGGGGACAGACGGGATGAGGTTGACATCCCCGTGATACCCGAGTCCGGCTCCCCACAGTGGTGCCCATTGGCAACAGCCTCAAGCTGCGCGACCGAAGTCAGCGCCGATTGCAGCTGTGAGCGAAGGGATGCCAAGTCAGCCCTCATCCGAACACAGCAATCGCAGTCCCTGTCCATTCTAATCGATGTTTAACAACAGTTACTGAAACACGAGTCGGTGCCTAGATAACGCAAGCGGAACACGCAAAGAATGTATCAACTAACCTGTACAAATGCCTAACGACTGCGCTACAATCTGCTGAATTTACGATTACAGTAACTAAAACTCGAAACTGCACCTCCTATACGAAACTCACACGCAATTTAAATAAGAATCTACGAAGTAAACACTAAAGCGCGATGCTACAACTGTCAAATACTATAATACGCCCGAAATATATGAATTAAACAATGCAAGTACCCAAAAACACGCAAAGAAATTAATTAAACTATGTAACAAATAAGTAAGCTAGGGTTATACGACTCCATGGGAGTAACGCCTCAAAGAATTTAGGCTTTGATCGTTCCCTGGAAGACTAGTAGTAGTTTCCGATTCACATCTGGAGGCATTCTGTAATCTGTGGACTATCAGAGTGTTGATGAAACACAGGAATTGCATCGGGATTGAATACGACAGTCACCATGTTCACTCTCCTCCAAGTTAGTAATGTCTAAAACAGTCTACGCTTTGATCGTTCCCTGCAAGACCAGTTGTAGTTTCCGATGCATATCTGGTGGCATTCTGTAATCTGTGGACTTACAGAGTGTTGATGAAACACAGAAATTGCATCGGGATTTAATACAACAGTCACCATGCGCACTTTCATCCATGTTAGTAATGTCTCAAACAGTCTACGCTTTGATCGTTGCCTGGAAGACCAGTGGTAGTTTCCAATGCATATCTGGAGACATTCTGTAATCTGTGGACTATCAGAGTGTTGATGAAACATAGAAATTTAATCGGGATTGATTGCAACAGTCACCATGCGCACCTTCCTCCATGGAAGTTATGTCTCAAAGAGTTTACGCTTTGATCGTTCCCTGGAAGACCAGTAGTAGTTTCCGATGCACATCTGGAGGCATTCTGTAGTCTGTGGACTATCAGAGTGTTGATGAAACACATAAATTGCATCGGGATTGAATATAACAGTCACCATGCGCACTTTCCTCCATGTTAGTAATGTCTCAAACAGTCTACGCTTTGATCGTTCCCTGGAAGACCAGTGGTAGTTTCCAATGCACATCTGGAGGCATTCTGTAATCTGTGGACCTTCAAAGTGTTGATGAAACACAGAAATTGCTTCGGGATTGAATACAACAGTCACCATTTGCACTTGCCTCCATGTTAGTAATGTCTCAAAGGGTCTACGCATTGATCGTTCCCTGGAAGACCGGTAGTAGTTTCCGATGCACATCTGGTGGCATTCTGTAATCTGTGGACCTTCAAAGTGTTGATGAAACACAGACATTGCATCGGGACTGAATACAACAGTCACCATGCGCAGTTTAATCCATGTTAGTAATGTCTCAAACAGTCTACGCTTTGATCGTTCCTGGAAGACCAGTAGTAGTTTCCGATGCACATCTGGAGGCATTCTGTAATCTGTGGCCTATCAGACTGTTGATGAAACACAGAAATTTCATCGGGATTGAAGACAACAGTCTCCATGCGCACTTTCCTCCATAGGAGTATTGTCTCTAACAGTCTACGCTTGGATCGTTCCCAGAAAGACCAGTAGTAGTTTCCGATGCACATCTGGAGTCATTCTGTAATCTGTGGAGTATCAGAGTGTTGATGAAACACAGAAATTGCATCGGGATTGAAAACAACAGTCACCATGCGCACTTTCCTCCACAGGAGTATTGTCTCAAACAGTCTACGCTTTGATCGTTCCCTGGAAGACCAGCAGTAGTTTCCGATTCACATCTGGTGGCATTCTGTAATCTGGGGAGTATCAGAGTGTTGATGAAACACAGAAATTGCATCGGGACTGAATACAACAGTCACCATCCGCACTTTCCTCCACGGGAGTAATGTCTCAAACAGTCTACGCTTTGATCGTTCCCTAAAAGACCAGTAGTAGTTTCCGAAGCACATCTGGATGCATTCTGTAATCTGTGGACTATCAGTGTGTTGATGAAACACAGAAATTGCAACGGGATTGAATATAACAGTCACCATGCACACTTTCCTCCATGTTAGTAATGTCGCAAACAGCTACGCTTTGATCATTCCCTGGAAGACCAGTGGTAGTTTCCGATGCACATCCGGAGGCATTCTAAAATCTGTGGACTATCAGAGTGTTGATGTAACACAGATATTTAATCGGGATTGAATACAACGGTCTTCATGCGCAACTTCCTCCATGGGAGTAATGTCTCAAAGAGTTTTACGCTTTGATCGTTCCCTGGAAGACCAGTAGTAAATTCCGATGCACATCTGGAGGCATTCTGTAATCCTCGTACTATCAGAGTGTTGATCAAACACAGAAATTGAATATGGATTTAATATAATAGTCACCATGCTCTCTTTCCTCCATGTTAGTAATGTCTCTAAGAGTCTACGCTTTGATCGTTCCCTGGAAGACCAGTGGTAGTTTCCAATGCACATCTGGAGGCATTCTGTAATCTGTGGACCTTCAAAGTGTTGATGAAACACAGAAATTGCATCAGGATTGAATACAACAGTCACTATGCTTACTTTCCTCCATGTTAGTTATGTCTCAATGAGTCTACGCTATGATCGTTCCATAGAAGACCAGTGGTAGTTTCCGATGCACATCCGGAGGCATTCTAATATCTGTGGACTGTCAGAGTGTTGATGAATCACAGAAATTTAATCGGGATTGAATACAACAGTCACCATGCGCACTTTCCTCCATGTGTGTAATGTCTGAAACAGTCCACGCTTTGATCGTTCAATCGATGACCATTAGTAGATTCCGATGCACATCTGGTGGCATTCTGTAATCTGTGGACTATCAGAGTGTTGATGAAACACAGAAATTGCATCGGGATTGAATACAACAGTCACCATGCGCACTTTCCTCCACGGGAGGTATGTCTCAAACAGTCTACGCTTTGATCGTTACCTGGAAGACCAGTAGTAGTTTCCGATTAACATCAATTGGCATTCTGTAATCTGTGGACTATCGGAGTGTTGATGAAACACAGAAATTGCATCGGGATTGAATACAACAGTCACCATCCGCACTTTCCTCCATGGGAGTAATGTCTCAAACAGTCTACGCTATGATCGTTCCCTGGAAGACCAGTAGTAGTTTCCGATGCACATCTGGTGGCATTCTGAAACCTGTGGACAATCAGAGTGTTGATGAAACACAGAAATTGCATCGGGATTGAATACTACAGTCACCAATCGCACTTTCCTCTACAGGAGTAATGTCTCAAACAGTCTACGCTTTGATCGTTCCGTAGAAGACCAGTAGTAGTTTCTGATGCACATCTGGTTGCATTCTGTAATCTGTGGACTATCAGAGTGTTGATGAAACACAGAAATTGCATCGGGATTGAATACAACAGTCACCATGCGCACTTTCCTCCATGGGAGTAATGTCTCAAAGAGTCAAAGCTTTGAACGTACCCTGGAAGACCAGTAGTAGTTTCCGATGCACATCTGGTGGCATTCTGAAACCTGTGGACTACCAGACTGTTGATGAAACACAGAAATTGCATCGGGATTGAATACAACAGTCACCATGCGCACTTTCCTCCACAGGAGGTATGTCTCAAACAGTTCACGTTTTGATCGTTCCCTGGAAGACCAGTAGTAGTTTCCGATGCACATCTGTGGGCATTCTGTAATCTGTAGACTATCTGAGTGTTGATGAGACACAGAAATTGCATCGGGATTGAATTCAACAGTCACCATGCGCACTTTCCTCCATGGGAGTAATGTCTCAAACAGTCTACGCTTTAATCGTTCCCTGGAAATCAAGTAGTAGTTTCCGATTCACATCTGGAGGCATTCTGTAATCTGTGGACTATCAAAATGTTGATGAAACACAGAAATTGCATCGGGATTGAATACAACAGTCACCATGCGCACTTTTCTCTACGGGAGTAATGTCTCAAACAGTCTACGCTTTGATCGATCCCTGGAAGGCCTGGAGTAGTTTCCGATGCACATGTGGAGGCAAATTGTAATCTGTGGACCTTCAAAATGTTGATGAAACACAGAAATTGCATCGGGATTGAATACAACAGTCACCATGCGCACTTTCCTCCACAGGAGTAATGTCTCAAACAGTCTACGCTTTGATTGTTCCCTAGAAGACCAGTAGTAGTTAATGATGCACATCTGGTTGCATTCTGTAATCTGTGGACTATCAGAGTGTTAATGAAACACAGAAATTGCATCGGGATTGAATACAACAGTCACCATGCGCACTTTCCTCCATGGGAGTAATGTCTCAAACAGTCTAAGCTTTGAACGTACCCTGGAAGACCAGTAGTAGTTTCCGATGCACATCTGGAGGCATACTGAAACCTGTGGACTACCAAACTGTTGATGAAACACAGAAATTGCATCGGGATTGAATACAACAGTCACCATGCGCACTTTCCTCCACAGGAGGTATGTCTCAAACAGCCCACGTTTTGATAGATCCCTGGAAGACCAGTAGTAGTTTCCGATGCACATCTGTGGGCATTCTGTAATCTGTAGACTATCTGAGTGTTGATGACACACAGAAATTGCATCGGGATTGAATTCAACAGTCACCATGCGCACTTTCCTCCACGGGAGGTATGTCTCAAACAGTCTACTTTTTGATCGTTAACTGCAAGACCAGTAGTAGTTTCCGATGCACATCTGGACGCATTCTGTAATCTGTGGACTATCAGAGTGTTGATGAAACACAGGAATTGCATCGGGATTGAATACAACAGTCACCATGCGACTTTCCTTCACGGGAGTAATGTCTCAAACAGTCTACGCTTTAATCGTTCCCTGGAAGACCAGTACTAGTTTCCGATGCACATCTGATGGCATTCTGCAATCTTTGGACTATCAGAGTGTTGATGAAACACAGAAATTGCATCGGGATTGAATACAACAATCACGATGCGCACTTTCCTCCAAGGGAGAAGTGTCTCAAACAGTCTGCGCTTTAATCGTTCCCTGGAAGACCAGTAGTAGTTACCGATGCACACCTGGTGGCATTCTGTAATCTGCGGCCTATCAGAGTTTTGATGAAACACAGAAATTGCATCGGGATTGAATACAACAGTCACCATGCGCACTTTCCTCCACAGGAGTAATGTTTTAAACAGTCTACGCTTTGATCGTTCCCTAGAAGACCAGTAGTAGTTAATGATGCACATCTGATGGCATTCTGTAATCTGTGGACTATCAGAGTGTTGATGAAACATAGAAATTGCATCGGGATTGAATACAACAGTCACCATGCCCAATTACCTCCATGGGAGTAATGTCTCAAACAGTCTAAGCTTTGAACGTACCCTGGAAGACCAGTAGTAGTTTCCGATGCACATCTGGAGGCATACTGAAACCTGTGGACTACCAAACTGTTGATGAAACACAGAAATTGCATCGGGATTGAATACAACAGTCACCATGCGCACTTTCCTCCACAGGAGGTATGTCTCAAACAGCCCACGTTTTGATAGTTCCCTGGAAGACCAGTAGTAGTTTCCGATGCACATCTGTAGGCATTCTGTAATCTGTCGACTATCTGAGTGTTGATGACACACAGAAATTGCATCGGGATTGAATTCAACAGTCACCATGCGCACTTTCCTCCACGGGAGGTATGTCTCAAACAGTCCACGGTTTGATCGTTAACTGCAAGACCAGTAGTAGTTTCCGATGCACATCTAAAGGCATTCTGTAATCGGTGGACTATCAGAGTGTTGATGAAACACAGAAATTGCATCGGGATTGAATACAATAGTCACCATGCGCACTTTCCACCATGTTAGTAAAGTCTCAAACAGTCTACGCTTTGATCGTTCCCTGGAAGACCAGTGGTAGTTTCCAATGCACATCTGGACGCATTCTGTAATCTGTGGACTATCAGAGTGTTGATGAAACACAGGAATTGCATCGGGATTGAATACAACAGTCACCATGCGACTTTCCGCCACGGGAGTAATGTCTCAAAGAGTCTATGTTTTGATCGTTCAATGGAAGACCAGTAGTAGTTTCCAAAGCACATCTGGAGGCATTCTGTAATCTGTGGACTATCAGAGTGTTGATGAAACACAGATACTGCATCGGGACTGAATACAACAGTCACCATGCGCACTTTCCTTCACGGGAGTAATGTCTCAAACAGTCTACGCTTTAATCGTTCCCTGGAAGACCAGTACTAGTTTCCGATGCACATCTGATGGCATTCTGTAATCTGTGGACTATCAGAGTGTTGATGAAACACAGAAATTGCATCGGGATTGAATACAACAATCACGATGCGCACTTTCCTCCAAGGGAGAAGTGTCTCAAACAGTCTGCGCTTTAATCGGTCCCTGGAAGACCAGTAGTAGTTACCGATGCACATCTGGTGGCATTCTGTAATCTCCGGCCTCTCAGAGTGTTGATGAAACACAGAAATTGCATCGGGATTGAATACAACAGTCACCATCCGCACTTTCCTCCATGGGAGTAATGTATCAAACAGTCTACGCTTCGATCGTTCCCTAAAAGACCAGTAGTAGTTTCCGACGCACATCTGGATGCATTCTGTAATCTGTGGACTATCAGAGTGTTGATGAAACACAGAAATTGCAACGGGATTGAATATAACAGTCACCATGCGCACTTTCCTCCATGTTAGTAATGTCTCAAACAGCTACGCTTTGATCGTTCCCTGGAAGACCAGTGGTAGTTTCCGATGCACATCCGGAGGCATTCTAAAATCTGTGGACTATCAGAGTGTTGATGTAACACAGATATTTAATCGGGATTGAATACAACGGTTTTCATGCGCAACTTCCTCCATGGGAGGAATGTCTCAAAGAGTTTTACGCTTTGATCGTTCCCTGGAAGACCAGTAGTAGTTTCCGATGCACATCTGGAGGCATTCTGTAATCCGTGGACTATCAGAGTGTTGATCAAACACAGAAATTGAATGTGGATTTAATATAATAGTCACCATGCTCTCTTTCCTCCATGTTAGTAATGTCTCTAACAGTCTACGCTTTGATCGTTCCCTGGAAGACCAGTGGTAGTTTCCAATGCACATCTGGAGGCATTCTCTAATCTGTGGACCTTTAAAGTGTAGATGAAACACAGAAATTGCATCAGGATTGAATACAACAGTCACTATGCTTACTTGCCTCCATGTTAGTTATGTCTCAAAGAGTCTACGCTATGATAGTTCCATGGAAGACCAGTGGTAGTTTCCGATGCACATCCGGAGGCATTCTAAAATCTGTGTACTGTCAGAGTGTTGATGAATCACAGAAATTTAATCGGGATTGAATACAACAGTCACCATTCGCACTTTCCTCCATGTGTGTAATGTCTGAAACAGTCCACGCTTTGATCGTTCAATCGATGACCAGTAGTAGATTCCGATGCACATCTGGTGGCATTCTGTAATCTGTGGACTATCAGAGTGTTGATGAAACACAGAAATTGCATCGGGATTTAATACAACAGTCACCATGCGCACTTTCCTCCACGGGAGGTATGTCTCAAACAGTCTACGCTTTGATCGTTACCTGGAAGACCAGTAGTAGTTTCCGATGCACATCAATTGGCATTCTGTAATCTGTGGACTATCGGAGTGCTGATGAAACACAGAAATTGCATCGGGATTGAATACAACAGTCACCATCCGCACTTTCCTCCATGGGAGTAATGTCTCAAACAGTCTACGCTATGATCGTTCCCTGGAAGACCAGTAGTAGTTTCCGATGCACATCTGGTGGCATTCTGAAACCTGTGGACAATCAGAGTGTTGATGAAACACAGAAATTGCATCGGGATTAAATACTACAGTCACCAATCGCACTTTCCTCTACAGGAGTAATGTCTCAAACAGTCTACGCTTTGATCGTTCCCTAGAAGACCAGTAGTAGTTTCCGATGCACATCAGGAATCATTCTGCAATCTGTGGACTATCAGAGTGTTGATGAAACACAGAAATTGCATCGTGATTGAATACATCAGTCACCATGCGCACTTTCCTCCATGGGAGTAATATCTCAATCAGTCCACGCTTTGATCGTTCCCTCGAAGTCCAGTAGAATTTTCAGATGCACATCTGGAGGCATTCTGCAATCTGTGGTCTATTAGAGTCTTGAAACACAGAAACTGCATCGGGATTGAATACAACAGTCACCATGCGCACTTACCTACATGGGAGTAATGTCTCGAACAGTCTCCGCTTTGATGGTTCCCTGGAAGACCAGTAGTAGTTTCCGATGCACATCTGGAGGCATTCTGTAATCTGTGGACCTTCAGAGTGTTGATGAGACACAGAAATTGCATCGGGATTGAATTCCACAGTCAACATGCGCACTTTCCTCCACAGGAGTAATGTCTCAAACAGTCTACGCTTTGATCGTTCCCTGGAAAACAAGTAGTAGTTTCCGATTCACATCTGGATGCATTCTGTAATATGTGGACTATCAAAATGTTGATGAAACACAGAAATTGCATCGGGATTGAATACAACAGTCACCATGCGCACTTTTCTCTACGGGAGTAATGTCTCAAACAGTCTACGTTTTGATCGATCCCTTGAAGGCCTGGAGTAGTTTCCGATGCACATGTGGAGGCAATCTGTAATCTGTGGACCTTCAAAATGTTGATGAAACACAGAAATTGCATCGGGATTGAATACAACAGTCACCATGCGCACTTTCCACCATGTTAGTAAAGTCTCAAACAGTCTACGCTTTGATCGTTCCCTGGAAGACCAGTGGTAGTTTCCAATGCACATCTGGACGCATTCTGTAATCTGTGGACTATCAGAGTGTTGATGAAACACAGGAATTGCATCGGGATTAAATACAACAGTCACCATGCGACTTTCCGCCACGGGAGTAATGTCTCAAAGAGTCTATGTTTTGATCGTTCAATGGAAGACCAGTAGTAGTTTCCAAAGCACATCTGGAGGCATTCTGTAATCTGTGGACTATCAGAGTGTTGATGAAACACAGATATTGCATCGGGACTGAATACAACAGTCACCATGCGCACTTTCCTTCACGGGACTAATGTCTCAAACAGTCTACGCTTTAATCGTTCCCTGGAAGACCAGTACTAGTTTCCGATGCACATCTGATGGCATTCTGTAATCTGTGGACTATCAGAGTGTTGATGAAACACTGAAATTGCATCGGGATTGAATACAACAATCACGATGCGCACTTTCCTCCAAGCGAGAAGTGTCACAAACAGTCTGCGCTTTAATCGTTCCCTGGAAGACCAGTAGTAGTTACCGATGCACATCTGGTGGCATTCTGTAATCTGCGGCCTATCAGAGTGTTGATGAAACACAGAAATTGCATCGGGATTGAATACAACAGTCACCATGCGCACTTTCCTCCACAGGAGTAATGTCTCAAACAGTCTACGCTTTGATCGTTCCCTAGAAGACCAGTAGTAGTTAATGATGCACATCTGGTTGCATTCTGTAATCTGTGGACTATCAGAGTGTTGATGAAACACAGAAATTGCATCGGGATTGAATACAACAGTCACCATGCGCACTTTCCTCCATGGGAGTAATGTCTCAAACAGTCTAAGCTTTGAACGTACCCTGGAAGACCAGTAGTAGTTTCCGATGCACATCTGGAGGCATACTGAAACCTGTGGACTACCAAACTGTTGATGAAACACAGAAATTGCATCGGGATTGAATACAACAGTCACCATGCGCACTTTCCTCCACAGGAGGTATGTCTCAAACAGCCCACGTTTTGATAGTTCCCTGGAAGACCAGTAGTAGTTTCCGATGCACATCTGTGGGCATTCTGTATTCTGTAGACTATCTGAGTGTTGATGACACACAGAAATTGCATCGGGATTGAATTCAACAGTCACCATGCGCTCTTTCTTCCACGGGAGGTATGTCTCAAACAGTCTACGGTTTGATCGTTAACTGCAAGACCAGTAGTAGTTTCCGATGCACATCTAAAGGCATTCTGTAATCGGTGGACTATCAGAGTGTTATTGAAACACAAAAATTGCATTGGGATTGAATACAATAGTCACCATGATCACTTTCCACCATGTTAGTAAAGTCTCAAACAGTCTACGCTTTGATCGTTCCCTGGAAGACCAGTGGTAGTTTCCAATGCACATCTGGACGCATTCTGTAATCTGTGGACTATCAGAGTGTTGATGAAACACAGGAATTGCATCGGGATTGAATACAACAGTCACCATGCGACTTTCCGCCACGGGAGTAATGTCTCAAAGAGCCTATGTTTTGATCGTTCAATGGAAGACCAGTAGTAGTTTCCGATGCACATCAATTGGCATTCTGTAATCTGTGGACTATCGGAGTGTTGATGAAACACAGAAATTGCATCGGGATTGAATACAACAGTCAGCATCCGCACTTTCCTCCATGGGAGTAATGTCTCAAACAGTCTACGCTATGATCGTTCCCTGGAAGACCAGTAGTAGTTTCCGATGCACATCTGGTGGCATTCTGAAACCTGTGGACAATCAGAGTGTTGATGAAACACAGAAATTGCATCGGGATTGAATACTACAGTCACCAATCGCACTTTCCTCTACAGGAGTAATGTCTCAAACAGTCTACGCTTTGATCGTTCCCTAGAAGACCAGTAGTAGTTTCTGATGCACATCTGGTTGCATTCTGTAATCTGTGGACTATCAGAGTGTTGATGAAACACAGAAATTGCATCGGGATTGAATACAACAGTCACCATGCGCACTTTCCTCCATGGGAGTAATGTCTCAAAGAGTCAAAGCTTTGAACGTACCCTGGAAGACCAGTAGTAGTTTCCGATGCACATCTGTGGGCATTCTGTAATCTGTAGACTATCTGAGTGTTGATGAGACACAGAAATTGCATCGGGATTGAATTCAACAGTCAACATGCGCACTTTCCTCCATGGGAGTAATGTCTCAAACAGTCTACGCTTTGATCGTTCCCTGGAAAACAAGTAGTAGTTTCCGATTCACATCTGGAGGCATTCTGTAATCTGTGGACTATCAAAATGTTGATGAAACACAGAAATTGCATCGGGATTGAATACAACAGTCACCATGCGCACTTTTCTCTACGGGAGTAATGTCTCAAACAGTCTACGCTTTGATCGATCCCTGGAAGGCCTGGAGTAGTTTCCGATGCACATGTGGAGGCAATCTGTAATCTGTGGACCTTCAAAATGTTGATGAAACACAGAAATTGCATCGGGATTGAATACAACAGTCACCATGCGCACTTTCCACCATGTTAGTAAAGTCTCAAACAGTCTACGCTTTGATCGTTCCCTGGAAGACCAGTGGTAGTTTCCAATGCACATCTGGACGCATTCTGTAATCTGTGGACTATCAGAGTGTTGATGAAACACAGGAATTGCATCGGGATTGAATACAACAGTCACCATGCGACTTTCCGCCACGGGAGTAATGTCTCAAAGAGTCTATGTTTTGATCGTTCAATGGAAGACCAGTAGTAGTTTCCAAAGCACATCTGGAGGCATTCTGTAATCTGTGGACTATCAGAGTGTTGATGAAACACAGATATTGCATCGGGACTGAATACAACAGTCACCATGCGCACTTTCCTTCACGGGACTAATGTCTCAAACAGTCTACGCTTTAATCGTTCCCTGGAAGACCAGTACTAGTTTCCGATGCACATCTGATGGCATTCTGTAATCTGTGGACTATCAGAGTGTTGATGAAACACTGAAATTGCATCGGGATTGAATACAACAATCACGATGCGCACTTTCCACCAAGCGAGAAGTGTCACAAACAGTCTGCGCTTTAATCGTTCCCTGGAAGACCAGTAGTAGTTACCGATGCACATCTGGTGGCATTCTGTAATCTGCGGCCTATCAGAGTGTTGATGAAACACAGAAATTCCATCGGGATTGAATACAACAGTCACCATGCGCACTTTCCTCCACAGGAGTAATGTCTCAAACAGTCTACGCTTTGATCGTTCCCTAGAAGACCAGTAGTAGTTAATGATGCACATCTGGTTGCATTCTGTAATCTGTGGACTATCAGAGTGTTGATGAAACACAGAAATTGCATCGGGATTGAATACAACAGTCACCATGCGCACTTTCCTCCATCGGAGTAATGTCTCAAACAGTCTAAGCTTTGAACGTACCCTGGAAGACCAGTAGTAGTTTCCGATGCACATCTGGAGGCATACTGAAACCTGTGGACTACCAAACTGTTGATGAAACACAGAAATTGCATCGGGATTGAATACAACAGTCACCATGCGCACTTTCCTCCACAGGAGGTATGTCTCAAACAGCCCACGTTTTGATAGTTCCCTGGAAGACCAGTAGTAGTTTCCGATGCACATCTGTGGGCATTCTGTAATCTGTAGACTATCTGAGTGTTGATGACACACAGAAATTGCATCGGGATTGAATTCAACAGTCACCATGCGCACTTTCTTCCACGGGAGGTATGTCTCAAACAGTCTACGGTTTGATCGTTAACTGCAAGACCAGTAGTAGTTTCCGATGCACATCTAAAGGCATTCTGTAATCGGTGGACTATCAGAGTGTTATTGAAACACAGAAATTGCATCGGGATTGAATACAACAGTCACCATGCGCACTTTCCACCATGTTAGTAAAGTCTCAAACAGTCTACGCTTTGATCGTTCCCTGGAAGACCAGTGGTAGTTTCCAATGCACATCTGGACGCATTCTGTAATCTGTGGACTATCAGAGTGTTGATGAAACACAGATATTGCATCGGGACTGAATACAACAGTCACCATGCGCACTTTCCTTCACGGGAGTAATGTCTCAAACAGTCTACGCTTTGATCGTTCCCTGGGAGACCAGTGGTAGTTTCCAATGCACATCTGGATGCATTCTGTAATCTGTGGACTATCAGAGTGTTGATGAAACACAGGTATTGCATCGGGATTGAATACAACAGTCACCATGCGACTTTCCGCCACGGGAGTAATGTCTCAAAGTGTCAATGCTTTGATCGTTCAATGGCAGACCAGTAGTAGTTTCCGATGCACATCTGGTGGCACTCAGTAATCTGTGGACTATCAGAGTGTTGACGAAACACAGAAATTGCATCGGGATTGAATACAACAGTCACCATGCGCACTTTCCTCCTAAGGAGTAATGTCTCAAACAGTCTACGCTTTGATCGTTCCCTGGAAGACCAGTAGTAGTTTCTAAAGCACATCTGGAGGCATTCTGTAACCTGTGGACTGTCAGAGTGTTAATAAAACACAGAAATTTCATCGGGATTGAATACAACAGTCACCATGCGCACTTTCCTCCATGGGAGGTATGTCTCAAACAGTCTACGCTTTGATCGTTACCTGGAAGACCAGTAGTAGTTTCCGATGCACATCAATTGGCATTCTGTAATCTGTGGACTATCGGAGTGTTGATGAAACACAGAAATTGCATCGGGATTGAATACAACAGTCACCATCCGCAATTTCCTCCATGGGAGTAATGTCTCAAACAGTCTACGCTATGATCGTTCCCTGGAAGTCCAGTAGTAGTTTCCGATGCACATCTGGTTGCATTCTGTAATCTGTGGACTATCAGAGTGTTGATGAAACACAGAAATTGCATCGGGATTGAATACAACAGTCACCATGCGCACTTTCCTCCATGGGAGTAATGTCTCAAACAGTCTAAGCTTTGAACGTACCCTGGAAGACCAGTAGTAGTTTCCGATGCACATCTGGAGGCATACTGAAACCTGTGGACTACCAAACTGTTGATGAAACACAGAAATTGCATCGGGATTGAATACAACAGTCACCATGCGCACTTTCCTCCACAGGAGGTATGTCTCAAACAGCCCACGTTTTGATAGTTCCCTGGAAGACCAGTAGTAGTTTCCGATGCACATCTGTGGGCATTCTGTAATCTGTAGACTATCTGAGTGTTGATGACACACAGAAATTGCATCGGGATTGAATACAACAGTCACCATGCCCAATTCCCTCCATGGGAGTAATGTCTCAAACAGTCTAAGCTTTGAACGTACCCTGGAAGACCAGTAGTAGTTTCCGATGCACATCTGGAGGCATACTGAAACCTGTGGACTACCAAACTGTTGATGAAACACAGGAATTGCATCGGGATTGAATACAACAGTCACCATGCGCACTTTCCTCCACAGGAGGTATGTCTCAAACAGCCCACGTTTTGATAGTTCCCTGGAAGACCAGTAGTAGTTTCCGATGCACATCTGTGGGCATTCTGTAATCTGTAGACTATCTGAGTGTTGATGACACACAGAAATTGCATCGGGATTGAATTCAACAGTCACCATGCGCACTTTCTTCCACGGGAGGTATGTCTCAAACAGTCTACGGTTTGATCGTTAACTGCAAGACCAGTAGTAGTTTCCGATGCACATCTAAAGGCATTCTGTAATCGTTGGACTATCAGAGTGTTATTGAAACACAGAAATTGCATCGGGACTGAATACAACAGTCACCATGCGCACTTTCCACCATGTTAGTAAAGTCTCAAACAGTCTACGCTTTGATCGTTCCCTGGAAGACCAGTGGTAGTTTCCAATGCACATCTGGACGCATTCTGTAATCTGTGGACTATCAGAGTGTTGATGAAACACAGATACTGCATCGGGACTGAATACAACAGTCACCATGCGCACTTTCCTTCACGGGAGTAATGTCTCAAACAGTCTACGCATTGATCGTTCCCTGGAAGACCAGTGGTAGTTTCCAATGCACATCTGGAGGCATTCTGTAATCTGTGGACTATCAGAGTGTTGATGAAACACAGGAATTGCATCGGGATTGAATACAACAGTCACCATGCGACATTCCGCCACGGGAGTAATGTCTCAAAGAGTCAATGCTTTGATCGTTCAATGGCAGACCAGTAGTAGTTTCCGATGCACATCTGGTGGCACTCAGTAATCTGTGGACTATCAGAGTGTTGACGAAACACAGAAATTGCATCGGGATTGAATACAACAGTCACCATGCGCACTTTCCTCCTAAGGAGTAATGTCTCAAACAGTCTACGCTTTGATCGTTCCCTGGAAGACCAGTAGTAGTTTCTAAAGCACATCTGGAGGCATTCTGTAACCTGTGGACTGTCAGAGTGTTAATAAAACACAGAAATTTCATCGGGATTGAATACAACAGTCACCATGCGCACTTTCCTCCACGGGAGGTATGTCTCAAACAGTCTACGCTTTGATCGTTACCTGGAAGACCAGTAGTAGTTTCCGATGCACATCAATTGGCATTCTGTAATCTGTGGACTATCGGAGTGTTGATGAAACACAGAAATTGCATCGGGATTGAATACAACAGTCACCATCCGCACTTTCCTCCATGGGAGTAATGTCTCAAACAGTCTACGCTATGATCGTTCCCTGGAAGACCAGTAGTAGTTTCCGATGCACATCTGGTGGCATTCTGAAACCTGTGGACAATCAGAGTGTTGATGAAACACAGAAATTGCATCGGGATTGAATACAACAGTCACCAATCGCACTTTCCTCTACAGGAGTAATGTCTCAAACAGTCTACGCTTTGATCGTTCCCTAGAAGACCAGTAGTAGTTTCTGATGCACATCTGGTTGCATTCTGTAATCTGTAGACTATCTGAGTGTTGATGAGACACAGAAATTGCATCGGGATTGAATACAACAGTCACCATGCGCACTTTCCTCCACGGGAGGTATGTCTCAAACAGTCTACGCTTTGATCGTTCCCTGGAAAACAAGTAGTAGTTTCCGATTCACATCTGGAGGCATTCTGTAATCTGTGGACTATCAAAATGTTGATGAAATACAGAAATTGCATCGGGATTTAATACAACAGTCACCATGCGCACTTTTCTCTACGGGAGTAATGTCTCAAACAGTCTACGCTTTGATCGATCCCTGGAAGGCCTGGAGTAGTTTCCGATGCACATGTGGAGGCAATCTGTAATTTGTGGACCTTCAAAATGTTGATGAAACACAGAAATTGCATCGGGATTGAATACAACAGTCACCATGCGCAGTTTCCACCATGATAGTAAAGTCTCAAACAGTCTACGCATTGATCGTTCCCTGGAAGACCAGTGGTAGTTTCCAATGCACATCTGGACGCATTCTGTAATCTGTGGACTATCAGAGTGTTGATGAAACACAGGTATTGCATCGGGATTGAATACAACAGTCACCATGCGACTTTCCGCCACGGGAGTAATGTCTCAAAGAGTCAATGTTTTGATCGTTCAATGGAAGACCAGTAGTAGTTTCCAAAGCACATCTGGAGGCATTCTGTAATCTGTGGACTATCAGAGTGTTGATGAAACACAGATATTGCATCGGGACTGAATACAACAGTCACCATGCGCACTTTCCTTCACGGGAGTAATGTCTCAAACAGTCTACGCTTTAATCGTTCCCTGGAAGACCAGTAGTAGTTACCGAGGCACATCTGGTGGCATTCTGTAATCTGCGGCCTATCAGAGTGTTGATGAAACACAGAAATTGCATCGGGATTGAATACAACAGTCACCATGCGCACTTTCCTCCACAGGAGTAATGTCTCAAACAGTCTACGCTTTGATCGTTCCCTAGAAGACCAGTAGTAGTTAATGATGCACATCTGGTTGCATTCTGTAATCTGTGGACTATCAGAGTGTTGATGAAACACAGAAATTGCATCGGGATTGAATACAACAGTCACCATGCGCACTTTCCTCCATGGGAGTAATGTCTCAAACAGTCTAAGCTTTGAACGTACCCTGGAAGACCAGTAGTAGTTTCCGATGCACATCTGGAGGCATACTGAAACCTGTGGACTACCAAACTGTTGATGAAACACAGAAATTGCATCGGGATTGAATACAACAGTCACCATGCGCACTTTCCACCACAGGAGGTATGTCTCAAACAGCCCACGTTTTGATAGTTCCCTGGAAGACCAGTAGTAGTTTCCGATGCACATCTGTGGGCATTCTGTAATCTGTAGACTATCTGAGTGTTGATGACACACAGAAATTGCATCGGGATTGAATTCAACAGTCACCATGCGCACTTTCTTCCACGGGAGGTATGTCTCAAACAGTCTACGGTTTGATCGTTAACTGCAAGACCAGTAGTAGTTTCCGATGCACATCTAAAGGCATTCTGTAATCAGTGGACTATCAGAGTGTTGATGAAACACGGAAATTGCATCGGGATTGAATACAACAGTCACCATGCGCACTTTCCACCATGTTAGTAAAGTCTCAAACAGTCTACGTTTTGATCGTTCCCTGGAAGACCAGTGGTAGTTTCCAATGCACATCTGGACGCATTCTGTAATCTGTGGACTATCAGAGTGTTGATGAAACACAGATATTGCATCGGGACTGAATACAACAGTCACCATGCGCACTTTCCTTCACGGGAGTAATGTCTCAAACATTCTACGCTTTGATCGTTCCCTGGAAGACCAGTGGTAGTTTCCAATGCACATCTGGAGGCATTCTGTAATCTGTGGACTATCAGAGTGTTGATGAAACACAGGAATTGCATCGGGATTGAATACAACAGTCACCATGCGACTTTCCGCCACGGGAGTAATGTCTCAAAGAGTCAATGCTTTGATCGTTCAATGGCAGACCAGTAGTAGTTTCCGATGCACATCTGGTGGCACTCAGTAATCTGTGGACTATCAGAGTGTTGACGAAACACAGAAATTGCATCGGGATTGAATACAACAGTCACCATGCGCACTTTCCTCCTAAGGAGTAATGTCTCAAACAGTCTACGCTTTGATCGTTCCCTGGAAGACCAGTAGTAGTTTCCAAAGCACATCTGGAGGCATTCTGTAACCTGTGGACTGTCAGAGTGTTAATAAAACACAGAAATTTCATCGGGATTGAATACAACAGTCACCATGCGCACTTTCCTCCATGTGAGTAATGTCTCAAACAGTCTACGATTGGATCGTTCCCTGGAAAACCAGTAGTAGTTTCCGATTCACATCTGGAGGCATTCTGTAATCTGTGGACTATCAGAGTGTTGATGAAACACAGAAATTGCATCGGGATTGAATACAACAGTCACCAACCGCACTTTCCACCACAGGAGGTATGTCTCAAACAGTTCACGTTTTGATCGTTCCCTGGAAGACCAGTAGTAGTTTCCGATGCACATCTGTGGGCATTCTGTAATCTGTAGACTATCTGAGTGTTGATGAGACACAGAAATTGCATCGGGATTGAATTCAACAGTCACCATGCGCACATTCCTCCATGGGAGTAATGTCTCAAACAGTCTACGCTTTGATCGTTCCCTGGAAAACAAGTAGTAGTTTCCGATGCACATCTGGAGGCATACTGAAACCTGTGGACTACCAAACTGTTGATGAAACACAGAAATTGCATCGGGATTGAATACAACTGTCACCATGCGCACTTTCCTCCACAGGAGGTATGTCTCAAACAGCCCACGTTTTGATAGTTCCCTGGAAGACCAGTAGTAGTTTCCGATGCACATCTGTGGGCATTCTGTAATCTGTAGACTATCTGAGTGTTGATGACACATAGAAATTGCATCGGGATTGAATTCAACAGTCACCATGCGCACTTTCTTCCACGGGAGGTATGTCTCAAACAGTCTACGGTTTGATCGTTAACTGCAAGACCAGTAGTAGTTTCCGATGCACATCTAAAGGCATTCTGTAATCGTTGGACTATCAGAGTGTTATTGAAACACAGAAATTGCATCGGGATTGAATACAACAGTCACCATGCGCACTTTCCACCATGTTAGTAAAGTCTCAAACAGTCTACGCTTTGATCGTTCCCTGGAAGACCAGTGGTAGTTTCCAATGCACATCTGGACGCATTCTGTAATCTGTGGACTATCAGAGTGTTGATGAAACACAGATACTGCATCGGGACTGAATACAACAGTCACCATGCGCACTTTCCTTCACGGGAGTAATGTCTCAAACAGTCTACGCTTTGATCGTTCCCTGGAAGACCAGTGGTAGTTTCCAATGCACATCTGGAGGCATTCTGTAATCTGTGGACTATCAGAGTGTTGATGAAACACAGGAATTGCATCGGGATTGAATACAACAGTCACCATGCGACATTCCGCCACGGGAGTAATGTCTCAAAGAGTCAATGCTTTGATCGTTCAATGGCAGACCAGTAGTAGTTTCCGATGCACATCTGGTGGCACTCAGTAATCTGTGGACTATCAGAGTGTTGACGAAACACAGAAATTGCATCGGGATTGAATACAACAGTCACCATGCGCACTTTCCTCCTAAGGAGTAATGTCTCAAACAGTCTACGCTTTGATCGTTCCCTGGAAGACCAGTAGTAGTTTCTAAAGCACATCTGGAGGCATTCTGTAACCTGTGGACTGTCAGAGTGTTAATAAAACACAGAAATTTCATCGGGATTGAATACAACAGTCACCATGCGCACTTTCCTCCACGGGAGGTATGTCTCAAACAGTCTACGCTTTGATCGTTACCTGGAAGACTAGTAGTAGTTTCCGATGCACATCAATTGGCATTCTGTAATCTGTGGACTATCGGAGTGTTGATGAAACACAGAAATTGCATCGGGATTGAATACAACAGTCACCATCCGCACTTTCCTCCATGGGAGTAATGTCTCAAACAGTCTACGCTATGATCGTTCCCTGGAAGACCAGTAGTAGTTTCCGATGCACATCTGGTGGCATTCTGAAACCTGTGGACAATCAGAGTGTTGATGAAACACAGAAATTGCATCGGGATTGAATACAACAGTCACCAATCGCACTTTCCTCTACAGGAGTAATGTCTCAAACAGTCTACGCTTTGATCGTTCCCTAGAAGACCAGTAGTAGTTTCTGATGCACATCTGTGGGCATTCTGTAATCTGTAGACTATCTGAGTGTTGATGAGACACAGAAATTGCATCGGGATTGAATTCAACAGTCACCATGCGCACTTTCCTCCATGGGAGTAATGTCTCAAACAGTCTACGCTTTGATCGATCCCTGGAAGGCCTGGAGTAGTTTCCGATGCACATGTGGAGGCAATCTGTAATCTGTGGACCTTCAAAATGTTGATGAAACACAGAAATTGCATCGGGAGTGAATACAACAGTCACCATGCGCACTTTTCTCTACGGGAGTAATGTCTCAAACAGTCTACGCTTTGATCGATCCCTGGAAGGCCTGGAGTAGTTTCCGATGCACATGTGGAGGCAATCTGTAATCTGTGGACCTTCAAAATGTTGATGAAACACAGAAATTGCATCGGGATTGAATACAACAGTCACCATGCGCACTTTCCACCATGTTAGTAAAGTCTCAAACAGTCTACGCTTTGATCGTTCCCTGGAAGACCAGTGGTAGTTTCCAATGCACATCTGGACGCATTCTGTAATCTGTGGACTATCAGAGTGTTGATGAAACACAGGAATTGCATCGGGATTGAATACAACAGTCACCATGCGACTTTCCGCCACGGGGGTAATGTCTCAAAGAGTCTATGTTTTGATCGTTCAATGGAAGACCAGTAGTAGTTTCCAAAGCACATCTGGAGGCATTCTGTAATCTGTGGACTATCAGAGTGTTGATGAAACACAGATATTGCATCGGGACTGAATACAACAGTCACCATGCGCACTTTCCTTCACGGGAGTAATGTCTCAAACAGTCTACGCTTTAATCGTTCCCTGGAAGACCAGTAGTAGTTACCGAGGCACATCTGGTGGCATTCTGTAATCTGCGGCCTATCAGAGTGTTGATGAAACACAGAAATTGCATCGGGATTGAATACAACAGTCACCATGCGCACTTTCCTCCACAGGAGTAACGTCTCAAACAGTCTACGCTTTGATCGTTCCCTATAAGACCAGTAGTAGTTAATGATGCACATCTGGTTGCATTCTGTAATCTGTGGACTATCAGAGTGTTGATGAAACACAGAAATTGCATCGGGATTGAATACAACAGTCACCATGCGCACTTTCCTCCATGTGAGTAATGTCTCAAACAGTCTAAGCTTTGAACGTACCCTGGAAGACCAGTAGTAGTTTCCGATGCACATCTGGAGGCATACTGAAACCTGTGGACTACCAAACTGTTGATGAAACACAGAAATTGCATCGGGATTGAATACAACAGTCACCATGCGCACTTTCCTCCATGGGAGGTATGTCTCAAACAGTCTACGCTTTGATCGTTACCTGGAAGACCAGTAGTAGTTTCCGATGCACATCAATTGGCATTCTGTAATCTGTGGACCATCGGAGTGTTGATGAAACACAGAAATTGCATCGGGATTGAATACAACAGTCACCATCCGCACTTTCCTCCATGGGAGTAATGTCTCAAACAGTCTACGCTATGATCGTTCCCTGGAAGTCCAGTAGTAGTTTCCGATGCACATCTGGTTGCATTCTGTAATCTGTGGACTATCAGAGTGTTGATGAAACACAAAAATTGCATCGGGATTGAATACAACAGTCACCATGCGCACTTTCCTCCATGGGAGTAATGTCTCAAACAGTCTAAGCTTTGAACGTACCCTGGAAGACCAGTAGTAGTTTCCGATGCACATCTGGAGGCATACTGAAACCTGTGGACTACCAAACTGTTGATGAAACACAGAAATTGCATCGGGATTGAATACAACAGTCACCATGCGCACTTTCCTCCACAGGAGGTATGTCTCAAACAGCCCACGTTTTGATAGTTCCCTGGAAGACCAGTAGTAGTTTCCGATGCACATCTGTGGGCATTCTGTAATCTGTAGACTATCTGAGTGTTGATGACACACAGAAATTGCATCGGGATTGAATTCAACAGTCACCATGCGCACTTTCTTCCACGGGAGGTATGTCTCAAACAGTCTACGGTTTGATCGTTAACTGCAAGACCAGTAGTAGTTTCCGATGCACATCTAAAGGCATTCTGTAATCAGTGGACTATCAGAGTGTTGATGAAACACGGAAATTGCATCGGGATTGAATACAACAGTCACCATGCGCACTTTCCACCATGTTAGTAAAGTTTCAAACAGTCTACGTTTTGATCGTTCCCTGGAAGACCAGTGGTAGTTTCCAATGCACATCTGGACGCATTCTGTAATCTGTGGACTATCAGAGTGTTGATGAAACACAGATATTGCATCGGGACTGAATACAACAGTCACCATGCGCACTTTCCTTCACGGGAGTAATGTCTCAAACATTCTACGCTTTGATCGTTCCCTGGAAGACCAGTGGTAGTTTCCAATGCACATCTGGAGGCATTCTGTAATCTGTGGACTATCAGAGTGTTGATGAAACACAGGAATTGCATCGGGATTGAATACAACAGTCACCATGCGACTTTCCGCCACGGGAGTAATGTCTCAAAGAGTCAATGCTTTGATCGTTCAATGGCAGACCAGTAGTAGTTTCCGATGCACATCTGGTGGCACTCAGTAATCTGTGGACTATCAGAGTGTTGACGAAACACAGAAATTGCATCGGGATTGAATACAACAGTCACCATGCGCACTTTCCTCCTAAGGAGTAATGTCTCAAACAGTCTACGCTTTGATCGTTCCCTGGAAGACCAGTAGTAGTTTCCAAAGCACATCTGGAGGCATTCTGTAACCTGTGGACTGTCAGAGTGTTAATAAAACACAGAAATTTCATCGGGATTGAATACAACAGTCACCATGCGCACTTTCCTCCATGTGAGTAATGTCTCAAACAGTCTACGATTGGATCGTTCCCTGGAAAACCAGTAGTAGTTTCCGATTCACATCTGGAGGCATTCTGTAATCTGTGGACTATCAGAGTGTTGATGAAACACAGGAATTGCATCGGGATTGAATACAACAGTCACCATGCGACTTTCCGCCACGGGGGTAATGTCTCAAAGAGTCTATGTTTTGATCGTTCAATGGAAGACCAGTAGTAGTTTCCAAAGCACATCTGGAGGCATTCTGTAATCTGTGGACTATCAGAGTGTTGATGAAACACAGATATTGCATCGGGACTGAATACAACAGTCACCATGCGCACTTTCCTTCACGGGAGTAATGTCTCAAACAGTCTACGCTTTAATCGTTCCCTGGAAGACCAGTAGTAGTTACCGAGGCACATCTGGTGGCATTCTGTAATCTGCGGCCTATCAGAGTGTTGATGAAACACAGAAATTGCATCGGGATTGAATACAACAGTCACCATGCGCACTTTCCTCCACAGGAGTAACGTCTCAAACAGTCTACGCTTTGATCGTTCCCTATAAGACCAGTAGTAGTTAATGATGCACATCTGGTTGCATTCTGTAATCTGTGGACTATCAGAGTGTTGATGAAACACAGAAATTGCATCGGGATTGAATACAACAGTCACCATGCGCACTTTCCTCCATGTGAGTAATGTCTCAAACAGTCTAAGCTTTGAACGTACCCTGGAAGACCAGTAGTAGTTTCCGATGCACATCTGGAGGCATACTGAAACCTGTGGACTACCAAACTGTTGATGAAACACAGAAATTGCATCGGGATTGAATACAACAGTCACCATGCGCACTTTCCTCCATGGGAGGTATGTCTCAAACAGTCTACGCTTTGATCGTTACCTGGAAGACCAGTAGTAGTTTCCGATGCACATCAATTGGCATTCTGTAATCTGTGGACCATCGGAGTGTTGATGAAACACAGAAATTGCATCGGGATTGAATACAACAGTCACCGTCCGCACTTTCCTCCATGGGAGTAATGTCTCAAACAGTCTACGCTATGATCGTTCCCTGGAAGTCCAGTAGTAGTTTCCGATGCACATCTGGTTGCATTCTGTAATCTGTGGACTATCAGAGTGTTGATGAAACACAAAAATTGCATCGGGATTGAATACAACAGTCACCATGCGCACTTTCCTCCATGGGAGTAATGTCTCAAACAGTCTAAGCTTTGAACGTACCCTGGAAGACCAGTAGTAGTTTCCGATGCACATCTGGAGGCATACTGAAACCTGTGGACTACCAAACTGTTGATGAAACACAGAAATTGCATCGGGATTGAATACAACAGTCACCATGCGCACTTTCCTCCACAGGAGGTATGTCTCAAACAGCCCACGTTTTGATAGTTCCCTGGAAGACCAGTAGTAGTTTCCGATGCACATCTGTGGGCATTCTGTAATCTGTAGACTATCTGAGTGTTGATGACACACAGAAATTGCATCGGGATTGAATTCAACAGTCACCATGCGCACTTTCTTCCACGGGAGGTATGTCTCAAACAGTCTACGGTTTGATCGTTAACTGCAAGACCAGTAGTAGTTTCCGATGCACATCTAAAGGCATTCTGTAATCAGTGGACTATCAGAGTGTTGATGAAACACGGAAATTGCATCGGGATTGAATACAACAGTCACCATGCGCACTTTCCACCATGTTAGTAAAGTTTCAAACAGTCTACGTTTTGATCGTTCCCTGGAAGACCAGTGGTAGTTTCCAATGCACATCTGGACGCATTCTGTAATCTGTGGACTATCAGAGTGTTGATGAAACACAGATATTGCATCGGGACTGAATACAACAGTCACCATGCGCACTTTCCTTCACGGGAGTAATGTCTCAAACATTCTACGCTTTGATCGTTCCCTGGAAGACCAGTGGTAGTTTCCAATGCACATCTGGAGGCATTCTGTAATCTGTGGACTATCAGAGTGTTGATGAAACACAGGAATTGCATCGGGATTGAATACAACAGTCACCATGCGACTTTCCGCCACGGGAGTAATGTCTCAAAGAGTCAATGCTTTGATCGTTCAATGGCAGACCAGTAGTAGTTTCCGATGCACATCTGGTGGCACTCAGTAATCTGTGGACTATCAGAGTGTTGACGAAACACAGAAATTGCATCGGGATTGAATACAACAGTCACCATGCGCACTTTCCTCCTAAGGAGTAATGTCTCAAACAGTCTACGCTTTGATCGTTCCCTGGAAGACCAGTAGTAGTTTCCAAAGCACATCTGGAGGCATTCTGTAACCTGTGGACTGTCAGAGTGTTAATAAAACACAGAAATTTCATCGGGATTGAATACAACAGTCACCATGGGCACTTTCCTCCATGTGAGTAATGTCTCAAACAGTCTACGATTGGATCGTTCCCTGGAAAACCAGTAGTAGTTTCCGATTCACATCTGGAGGCATTCTGTAATCTGTGGACTATCAGAGTGTTGATGAAACACAGAAATTGCATCGGGATTGAATACAACAGTCACCAACCGCACTTTCCTCAACAGGAGGTATGTCTCAAACAGTTCACGTTTTGATCGTTCCCTGGAAGACCAGTAGTAGTTTCCGATGCACATCTGTGGGCATTCTGTAATCTGTCGACTATCTGAGTGTTGATGAGACACAGAAATTGCATCGGGATTGAATTCAACAGTCACCATGCGCACATTCCTCCATGGGAGTAATGTCTCAAACAGTCTACGCTTTGATCGTTCCCTGGAAAACAAGTAGTAGTTTCCGATTCACATCTGGAGGCATTCTGTAATCTGTGGACTATCAGAGTGTTGATGAAACACAGAAATTGCATCGGGATTGAATACAACAGTCACCATGCGCACTTTCCTCCACAGGAGGTATGTCTCAAACAGTTCACGTTTTGATCGTTCCCTGGAAGACCAGTAGTAGTTTCCGATGCACATCTGTGGGCATTCTGTAATCTGTAGACTATCTGAGTGTTGATGAGACACAGATATTGCATCGGGATTGAATTCAACAGTCACCATGCGCACTTTCCTCCATGGGAGTAATGTCTCAAACAGTCTACGCTTTGATCGATCCCTGGAAGGCCTGGAGTAGTTTCCGATGCACATGTGGAGGCAATCTGTAATCTGTGGACCTTCAAAATGTTGATGAAACACAGAAATTGCATCGGGAGTAAATACAACAGTCACCATGCGCACTTTTCTCTACGGGAGTAATGTCTCAAACAGTCTACGCTTTGATCGATCCCTGGAAGGCCTGGAGTAGTTTCCGATGCACATGTGGAGGAATCTGTAATCTATGGACCTTCAAAATGTTGATGAAACACAGAAATTGCATCGGGATTGAATACAACAGTCACCATGCGCACTTTCCACCATGTTAGTAAAGTCTCAAACTGTCTACGCTTTGATCGTTCCCTGGAAGACCAGTGGTAGTTTCCAATGCACATCTGGACGCATTCTGTAATCTGTGGACTATCAGAGTGTTGATGAAACACAGGAATTGCATCGGGATTGAATACAACAGTCACCATGCGACTTTCCGCCACGGGTGTAATGTCTCAAAGAGTCTATGTTTTGATCGTTCAATGGAAGACCAGTAGTAGTTTCCAAAGCACATCTGGAGGCTTTCTGTAATCTGTGGACTATCAGAGTGTTGATGAAACACAGATATTGCATCGGGACTGAATACAACAGTCACCATGCGCACTTTCCTTCACGTTAGAAATGTCTCAAACAGTCTACGCTTTAATCGTTCCCTGGAAGACCAGTACTAGTTTCCGATGCACATCTGACGGCATTCTGTAATCTGTGGACTATCAGAGTGTTGATGAAACACAGAAATTGCATCGGGATTGAATACAACAATCACGATGCGCACTTTCCTCCAAGGGAGAAGTGTCTCAAACAGTCTGCGCTTTAATCGTTCCCTGGAAGACCAGTAGTAGTTACCGATGCACATCTGGTGGCATTCTGTAATCTGCGGCCTATCAGAGTGTTGATGAAACACAGAAATTGCATCGGGATTGAATACAACAGTCACCATGCGCACTTTCCTCCACAGGAGTAATGTCTCAAACAGTCTACGCTTTGATCGTTCCCTAGAAGACCAGTAGTAGTTAATGATGCACATCTGGTTGCATTCTGTAATCTGTGGACTATCAGAGTGTTGATGAAACACAGAAATTGCATCGGGATTGAATACAACAGTCACCATGCGCACTTTCCTCCATGGGAGTAATGTCTCAAACAGTCTAAGCTTTGAACGTACCCTGGAAGACCAGTAGTAGTTTCCGATGCACATCTGGAGGCATACTGAAACCTGTGGACTACCAAACTCTTGATGAAACACAGAAATTGCATCGGGATTGAATACAACAGTCACCATGCGCACTTTCCTCCACAGGAGGTATGTCTCAATCAGCCCACGTTTTGATAGTTCCCTGGAAGACCAGTAGTAGTTTCCGATGCACATCTGTGGGCATTCTGTAATCTGTAGACTATCTGAGTGTTGATCACACACAGAAATTGCATCGGGATTGAATTCAACAGCCACCATGCGCACTTTCCTCCACGGGAGGTATGTCTCAAACAGTCGACGGTTTGATCGTTAACTGCAAGACCAGTAGTAGTTTCCGATGCACATCTAAAGGCATTCTGTAATCAGTGGACTATCAGAGTGTTGATGAAACACGGAAATTGCATCGGGATTGAATACAACAGTCACCATGCGCACTTTCCACCATGTTAGTAAAGTTTCAAACAGTCTACGTTTTGATCGTTCCCTGGAAGACCAGTGGTAGTTTCCAATGCACATCTGGACGCATTCTGTAATCTGTGGACTATCAGAGTGTTGATGAAACACAGATATTGCATCGGGACTGAATACAACAGTCACCATGCGCACTTTCCTTCACGGGAGTAATGTCTCAAACATTCTACGCTTTGATCGTTCCCTGGAAGACCAGTGGTAGTTTCCAATGCACATCTGGAGGCATTCTGTAATCTGTGGACTATCAGAGTGTTGATGAAACACAGGAATTGCATCGGGATTGAATACAACAGTCACCATGCGACTTTCCGCCACGGGAGTAATGTCTCAAAGAGTCAATGCTTTGATCGTTCAATGGCAGACCAGTAGTAGTTTCCGATGCACATCTGGTGGCACTCAGTAATCTGTGGACTATCAGAGTGTTGACGAAACACAGAAATTGCATCGGGATTGAATACAACAGTCACCATGCGCACTTTCCTCCTAAGGAGTAATGTCTCAAACAGTCTACGCTTTGATCGTTCCCTGGAAGACCAGTAGTAGTTTCCAAAGCACATCTGGAGGCATTCTGTAACCTGTGGACTGTCAGAGTGTTAAAAAAACACAGAAATTTCATCGGGATTGAATACAACAGTCACCATGCGCACTTTCCTCCATGTGAGTAATGTCTCAAACAGTCTACGATTGGATCGTTCCCTGGAAAACCAGTAGTAGTTTCCGATTCACATCTGGAGGCATTCTGTAATCTGTGGACTATCAGAGTGTTGATGAAACACAGAAATTGCATCGGGATTGAATACAACAGTCACCATGCGCACTTTCCTCCACAGGAGGTATGTCTCAAACAGTTCACGTTTTGATCGTTCCCTGGAAGACCAGTAGTAGTTTCCGATGCACAACTGTGGGCATTCTGTAATCTGTAGACTATCTGAGTGTTGATGAGACACAGATATTGCATCGGGATTGAATTCAACAGTCACCATGCGCACTTTCCTCCATGGGAGTAATGTCTCAAACAGTCTACGCTTTGATCGATCCCTGGAAGGCCTGGAGTAGTTTCCGATGCACATGTGGAGGCAATCTGTAATCTGTGGACCTTCAAAATGTTGATGAAACACAGAAATTGCATCGGGAGTAAATACAACAGTCACCATGCGCACATTCCTCCTAAGGAGTAATGTCTCAAACAGTCTACGCTTTGATCGTTCCCTGGAAGACCAGTAGTAGTTTCCAAAGCACATCTGGAGGCATTCTGTAACCTGTGGACTGTCAGAGTGTTAAAAAAACACAGAAATTTCATCGGGATTGAATACAACAGTCACCATGCGCACTTTCCTCCATGTGAGTAATGTCTCAAACAGTCTACGATTGGATCGTTCCCTGGAAAACCAGTAGTAGTTTCCGATTCACATCTGGAGGCATTCTGTAATCTGTGGACTATCAGAGTGTTGATGAAACACAGAAATTGCATCGGGATTGAATACAACAGTCACCATGCGCACTTTCCTCCACAGGAGGTATGTCTCAAACAGTTCACGTTTTGATCGTTCCCTGCAAGACCAGTAGTAGTTTCCGATGCACATCTAAAGGCATTCTGTAATCTGTGGACTATCAGAGTGTTGATGAAACACAGGAATTGCATCGGGATTGAATACAACAGTCACCATGCGACTTTCCGCCACGGGAGTAATGTCTCAAAGAGTCAATGCTTTGATCGTTCAATGGCAGACCAGTAGTAGTTTCCGATGCACATCTGGTGGCACTCAGTAATCTGTGGACTATCAGAGTGTTGACGAAACACAGAAATTGCATCGGGATTGAATACAACAGTCACCATGCGCACTTTCCTCCTAAGGAGTAATGTCTCAAACAGTCTACGCTTTGATCGTTCCCTGGAAGACCAGTAGTAGTTTCCAAAGCACATCTGGAGGCATTCTGTAACCTGTGGACTGTCAGAGTGTTAAAAAAACACAGAAATTTCATCGGGATTGAATACAACAGTCACCATGCGCACTTTCCTCCATGTGAGTAATGTCTCAAACAGTCTACGATTGGATCGTTCCCTGGAAAACCAGTAGTAGTTTCCGATTCACATCTGGAGGCATTCTGTAATCTGTGGACTATCAGAGTGTTGATGAAACACAGATATTGCATCGGGATTGAATACAACAGTCACCATGCGCACTTTTCTCTACGGGAGTAATGTCTCAAACAGTCTACGCTTTGATCGATCCCTGGAAGGCCTGGAGTAGTTTCCGATGCACATGTGGAGGAATCTGTAATCTATGGACCTTCAAAATGTTGATGAAACACAGAAATTGCATCGGGATTGAATACAACAGTCACCATGCGCACTTTCCACCATGTTAGTAAAGTCTCAAACTGTCTACGCTTTGATCGTTCCCTGGAAGACCAGTGGTAGTTTCCAATGCACATCTGGACGCATTCTGTAATCTGTGGACTATCTGAGTGTTGATGAGACACAGATATTGCATCGGGATTGAATTCAACAGTCACCATGCGCACTTTCCTCCATGGGAGTAATGTCTCAAACAGTCTACGCTTTGATCGATCCCTGGAAGGCCTGGAGTAGTTTCCGATGCACATGTGGAGGAATCTGTAATCTATGGACCTTCAAAATGTTGATGAAACACAGAAATTGCATCGGGATTGAATACAACAGTCACCATGCGCACTTTCCTCCACAGGAGGTATGTCTCAAACAGTTCACGTTTTGATCGTTCCCTGGAAGACCAGTAGTAGTTTCCGATGCACATCTGTGGGCATTCTGTAATCTGTAGACTATCTGAGTGTTGATGAGACACAGATATTGCATCGGGATTGAATTCAACAGTCACCATGCGCACTTTCCTCCATGGGAGTAATGTCTCAAACAGTCTACGCTTTGATCGATCCCTGGAAGGCCTGGAGTAGTTTCCGATGCACATGTGGAGGAATCTGTAATCTATGGACCTTCAAAATGTTGATGAAACACAGAAATTGCATCGGGATTGAATACAACAGTCACCATGCGCACTTTCCACCATGTTAGTAAAGTCTCAAACTGTCTAC
The DNA here is from genome assembly GCF_023897955.1 of Schistocerca gregaria. NCBI lineage: Eukaryota > Metazoa > Arthropoda > Insecta > Orthoptera > Acrididae > Schistocerca > Schistocerca gregaria. The sequence continues at coordinate 17,003,416 of NC_064929.1, read as the reverse complement.
GCTTTGATCGTTCCCTGGAAGACCAGTGGTAGTTTCCAATGCACATCTGGACGCATTCTGTAATCTGTGGACTATCAGAGTGTTGATGAAACACAGGAATTGCATCGGGATTGAATACAACAGTCACCATGCGACTTTCCGCCACGGGAGTAATGTCTCAAAGAGTCTATGTTTTGATCGTTCAGTGGAAGACCAGTAGTAGTTTCCAAAGCACATCTGGAGGCTTTCTGTAATCTGTGGACTATCAGAGTGTTGATGAAACACCGAAATTGCATCGGGATTGAATACAACAATCACGATGCGCACTTTCCTCCAAGGGAGAAGTGTCTCAAACAGTCTGCGCTTTAATCGTTCCCTGGAAGACCAGTAGTAGTTACCGATGCACATCTGGTGGCATTCTGTAATCTGCGGCCTATCAGAGTGTTGATGAAACACAGAAATTGCATCGGGATTGAATACAACAGTCACCATGCGCACTTTCCTCCACAGGAGTAATGTCTCAAACAGTCTACGCTTTGATCGTTCCCTAGAAGACCAGTAGTAGTTAATGATGCACATCTGGTTGCATTCTGTAATCTGTGGACTATCAGAGTGTTGATGAAACACAGAAATTGCATCGGGATTGAATACAACAGTCACCATGCGCACTTACCTCCATGGGAGTAATGTCTCAAACAGTCTAAGCTTTGAACGTACCCTGGAAGACCAGTAGTAGTTTCCGATGCACATCTGGAGGCATACTGAAACCTGTGGACTACCAAACTCTTGATGAAACACAGAAATTGCATCGGGATTGAATACAACAGTCACCATGCGCACTTTCCTCCACAGGAGGTATGTCTCAATCAGCCCACGTTTTGATAGTTCCCTGGAAGACCAGTAGTAGTTTCCGATGCACATCTGTGGGCATTCTGTAATCTGTAGACTATCTGAGTGTTGATCACACACAGAAATTGCATCGGGATTGAATTCAACAGCCACCATGCGCACTTTCCTCCACCAGAGGTATGTCTCAAACAGTCGACGGTTTGATCGTTAACTGCAAGACCAGTAGTAGTTTCCGATGCACATCTAAAGGCATTCTGTAATCGGTGGACTATCAGAGTGTTGATGAAACACAGAAATTGCATCGGGATTGAATACAACAGTCACCATGCGCACTTTCCACCATGTTAGTAAAGTCTCAAACAGTCTACGCTTTGATCGTTCCCTGGAAGACCAGTGGTAGTTTCCAACGCACATCTGGACGCATTCTGTAATCTGTGGACTATCAGAGTGTTGATGAAACACAGATATTGCATCGGGACTGAATACAACAGTCACCATGCGCACCTTCCTTCACGGGAGTAATGTCTCAAACGGTCTACGCTTTGATCGTTCCCTGGAAGACCAGTGGTAGTTTCCAATGCACATCTGGAGGCATTCTGTAATCTGTGGACTATCAGAGTGTTGATGAAACACAGGAATTGCATCGGGATTGAATACAACAGTCACCATGCGACTTTCCGCCACGGGAGTAATGTCTCAAAGAGTCAATGCTTTGATCGTTCAATGGCAGACCAGTAGTAGTTTCCGATGCACATCTGGTGGCACTCAGTAATCTGTGGACTATCAGAGTGTTGACGAAACACAGAAATTGCATCGGGATTGAATACAACAGTCACCATGCACACTTTCTTCCTAAGGAGTAATGTCTCAAACAGTCTACGCTTTGATCGTTCCCTGGAAGACCAGTAGTAGTTTCCAAAGCACATCTGGAGGCATTCTGTAACCTGTGGACTGTCAGAGTGTTAATAAAACACAGAAATTTCATCGGGATTGAATACAACAGTCACCATGCGCACTTTCCTCCATGTGAGTAATGTCTCAAACAGTCTACGCTTGGATCGTTCCCTGGAAAACCAGTAGTTGTTTCCGATTCACATCTGGAGGCATTCTGTAATCTGTGGACTATCAGAGTGTTGATGAAACACAGAAATTGCATCGGGATTGAATACAACAGTCACCATGCCCACTTTCCTCCACAGGAGGTATGTCTCAAACAGTTCACGTTTTGATCGTTCCCTGGAAGACCAGTAGTAGTTTCCGATGCACATCTGTGGGCATTCTGTAATCTGTAGACTATCTGAGTGTTGATGAGACACAGAAATTGCATCGGGAATTAATTCAACAGTCACCATGCGCACCTTCCTCCATGGGAGTAATGTCTCAAACAGTCTACGCTTTGATCGTTCCCTGGAAAACAAGTAGTAGTTTCCGATTCACATCTGGAGGCATTCTGTAATCTGTGGACTATCAGAGTGTTGATGAAACACAGAAATTGCATCGGGATTGAAACAACAGTCACCATGCGCACTTTCCTCCACAGGAGGTATGTCTCAAACAGTTCACGTTTTGATCGTTCCCTGGAAGACCAGTGGTAGTTTCCGATGCACATCTGTGGGCATTCTGTAATCTGTAGACTATCTGAGTGTTGATGAGACACAGAAATTGCATCGGGATTGAATTCAACAGTCACCATGCGCACTTTCCTCCATGGGAGTAATGTCTCAAACAGTCTACGCTTTGATCGATCCCTGGAAGGCCTGGAGTAGTTTCCGATGCACATGTGGAGGCAATCTGTAATCTGTGGACCTTCAAAATGTTGATGAAACACAGAAATTGCATCGGGATTGAATACAACAGTCACCATGCGCACTTTCCACCATGTTAGTAAAGTCTCAAACAGTCTACGCTTTGATCGTTCCCTGGAAGACCAGTGGTAGTTTCCAATGCACATCTGGACGCATTCTGTAATCTGTGGACTATCAGAGTGTTGATGAAACACAGGAATTGCATCGGGATTGAATACAACAGTCACCATGCGACTTTCCGCCACGGGAGTAATGTCTCAAAGAGTCTATGTTTTGATCGTTCAATGGAAGACCAGTAGTAGTTTCCAAAGCACATCTGGAGGCATTCTGTAATCTGTGGACTATCAGAGTGTTGATGAAACACAGATATTGCATCGGGACTGAATACAACAGTCACCATGCGCACTTTCCTTCACGGGAGTAATGTCTCAAACAGTCTACGCTTTAATCGTTCCCTGGAAGACCAGTACTAGTTTCCGATGCACATCTGACGGCATTCTGTAATCTGTGGACTATCAGAGTGTTGATGAAACACAGAAATTGCATCGGGATTGAATACAACAATCACGATGCGCACTTTCCTCCAAGGGAGAAGTGTCTCAAACAGTCTGCGCTTTAATCGTTCCCTGGAAGACCAGTAGTAGTTACCGATGCACATCTGGTGGCATTCTGTAATCTGCGGCCTATCAGAGTGTTGATGAAACACAGAAATTGCATCGGGATTGAATACAACAGTCACCATGCTCACTTTCCTCCACAGGAGTAATGTCTCAAACAGTCTACGCTTTGATCGTTCCCTAGAAGACCAGTAGTAGTTAATGATGCACATCTGGTTGCATTCTGTAATCTGTGGACTATCAGAGTGTTGATGAAACACAGAAATTGCATCGGGATTGAATACAACAGTCACCATGCGCACTTCCCTCCATGGGAGTAATGTCTCAAACAGTCTAAGCTTTGAACGTACCCTGGAAGACCAGTAGTAGTTTCCGATGCACATCTGGAGGCATACTGAAACCTGTGGACTACCAAACTGTTGATGAAACACAGAAATTGCATCGGGATTGAATACAACAGTCACCATGCGCACTTTCCTCCACAGGAGGTATGTCTCAAACAGCCCACGTGTTGATAGTTCCCTGGAAGACCAGTAGTAGTTTCCGATGCACATCTGTGGGCATTCTGTAATCTGTAGACTATCTGAGTGTTGATCACACACAGAAATTGCATCGGGATTGAATTCAACAATCACCATGCGCACTTTCCTCCACGGGAGGTATGTCTCAAACAGTCTACGGTTTGATCGTTAACTGCAAGACCAGTAGTAGTTTCCGATGCACATCTAAAGGCATTCTGTAATCGGTGGACTATCAGAGTGTTGATGAAACACAGAAATTGCATTGGGATTGAATACAACAGTCACCATGCGCACTTTCCACCATGTTAGTAAAGTCTCAAACAGTCTACGCTTTGATCGTTCCCTGGAAGACCGTGGTAGTTTCCAATGCACATCTGGACGCATTCTGTAATCTGTGGACTATCAGAGTGTTGATGAAACACAGATATTGCATCGGGACTGAATACAACAGTCACCATGCGCACTTTCCTTCACGGGAGTAATGTCTCAAACAGTCTACGCTTTGATCGTTCCCTGGAAGACCAGTGGTAGTTTCCAATGCACATCTGGAGGCATTCTGTAATCTGTGGACTATCAGAGTGTTGATGAAACACAGGAATTGCATCGGGATTGAATACAACAGTCACCATGCGACTTTCCGCCACGGGAGTAATGTCTCAAAGAGTCAATGCTTTGATCGTTCAATGGCAGACCAGTAGTAGTTTCCGATGCACAACTGGTGGCACTCAGTAATCTGTGGACTATCAGAGTGTTGACGAAACACAGAAATTGCATCGGGATTGAATACAACAGTCACCATGCGCACTTTCCTCCTAAGGAGTAATGTCTCAAACAGTCTACGCTTTGATCGTTCCCTGGAAGACCAGTAGTAGTTTCCAAAGCACATCTGGAGGCATTCTGTAACCTGTGGACTGTCAGAGTGTTAATAAAACACAGAAATTTCATCGGGATTGAATACAACAGTCACCATGCGCACTTTCCTCCATGTGAGTAATGTCTCAAACAGTCTACGCTTGGATCGTTCCCTGGAAAACCAGTAGTTGTTTCCGATTCACATCTGGAGGCATTCTGTAATCTGTGGACTATCAGAGTGTTTATGAAACACAGAAATTGCATCGGGATTGAATACAACAGTCACCATGCGAACTTTCCTCCACAGGAGGTATGTCTCAAACAGTTCACGTTTTGATCGTTCCCTGGAAGACCAGTAGTAGTTTCCGATGCACATCTGTGGGCATTCTGTAATCTGTAGACTATCTGAGTGTTGATGAGACACAGAAATTGCATCGGGATTGAATTCAACAGTCACCATGCGCACTTTCCTCCATGGGAGTAATGTCTCAAACAGTCTACGCTTTGATCGTTCCCTGGAAAACAAGTAGTAGTTTCCGATTCACATCTGGAGGCATTCTGTAATCTGTGGACTATCAGAGTGTTTATGAAACACAGAAATTGCATCGGGATTGAATACAACAGTCACCATGCGCACTTTCCTCCACAGGAGGTATGTCTCATACAGTTCACGTTTTGATCGTTCCCTGGAAGACCAGTAGTAGTTTCCGATGCACATCTGTGGGCATTCTGTAACCTGTAGACTATCTGAGTGTTGATGAGACACAGAAATTGCATCGGGCTTGAATTCAACAGTCACCATGCGCACTTTCCTCCATGGGAGTAATGTCTCAAACAGTCTACGCTTTAATCGATCCCTGGAAGGCCTGGAGTAGTTTCCGATGCACATGTGGAGGCAATCTGTATTCTGTGGACCTTCAAAATGTTGATGAAACACAGAAATTGCATCGGGAGTGAATACAACAGTCACCATCCGCACTTTCCTCCATGGGAGTATTGTCTGAAACAGTCTACGCTTTGATCGTTCCCAGGAAGACCAGTAGTAGTTTCAATGCACATCTGGTGGCAATCTGTACTCTGTGGACTTTCAGAGTGTTGATGAAAATCAGAAATTGCATCGGGATTGAATACAACAGTCACCATGCGCACTTTCCTCCATGGAAGTAATGTCTCAAACTGTCTACGCTTTGATCGTTTCCTGGAAGACCAGTAGTAGATTCCGATGCACATCTGGAGGCATTCTGTAATCTGTGGACTATCAGAGTGTTGATGAAACACAGATATTGCTTCGGGACTGAATACAACAGTCACCATTCGCACTTTCCTCCACGGGAGTAATGTCTCAAACAGTCTACGCTTTAATCGTTCCCTGGAAGACCAGTAGTAGTTACCGATGCACATCTGGTGGCATTCTGTAATCTGTGGACTATCAGAGTGTTGATGAAACACAGGAATTGCATCGGGATTGAATACAACAGTCACCATGCGACTTTCCGCCACGGGAGTAATGTCTCAAAGAGTCTATGTTTTGATCGTTCAATGGAAGACCAATAGTAGTTTCCAAAGCACATCTGGAGGCATTCTGTAATCTGTGGACTATCAGAGTGTTGATGAAACACAGATATTGCATCGGGACTGAATACAACAGTCACCATGCGCACTTTCCTTCACGGGAGTAATGTCTCAAACAGTCTACGCTTTAATCGTTCCCTGGAAGACCAGTACTAGTTTCCGATGCACATCTGACGGCATTCTGTAATCTGTGGACTATCAGAGTGTTGATGAAACACAGAAATTGCATCGGGATTGAATACAACAATCACGATGCGCACTTTCCTCCAAGGGAGAAGTGTCTCAAACAGTCTGCGCTTTAATCGTTCCCTGGAAGACCAGTAGTAGTTTCCGATGCACATCTGGTGGCATTCTGTAATCTGCGGCCTATCAGAGTGTTGATGAAACACAGAAATTGCATCGGGATTGAATACAACAGTCACCATGCGCACTTTCCTCCACAGGAGTAATGTCTCAAACAGTCTACGGTTTGATCGTTAACTGCAAGACCAGTAGTAGTTTCCGATGCATATCTAAAGGCATTCTGTAATCGGTGGACTATCAGAGTGTTGATGAAACACAGAAATTGCATCGGGATTGAATACAACAGTCACCATGCGCACTTTCCACCATGTTAGTAAAGTCTCAAACAGTCTACGCTTTGATCGTTCCCTGGAAGACCGTGGTAGTTTCCAATGCACATCTGGACGCATTCTGTAATCTGTGGACTATCAGAGTGTTGATGAAACACAGATATTGCATCGGGACTGAATACAACAGTCACCATGCGCACTTTCCTTCACGGGAGTAATGTCTCAAACAGTCTACGCTTTGATCGTTCCCTGGAAGACCAGTGGTAGTTTCCAATGCACATCTGGAGGCATTCTGTAATCTGTGGACTATCAGAGTGTTGATGAAACACAGGAATTGCATCGGGATTGAATACAACTGTCACCATGCGACTTTCCGCCACGGGAGTAATGTCTCAAAGAGTCAATGCTTTGATCGTTCAATGGCAGACCAGTAGTAGTTTCCGATGCACATCTGGTGGCACTCAGTAATCTGTGGACTATCAGAGTGTTGACGAAACACAGAAATTGCATCGGGATTGAATACAACAGTCACCATGCACACTTTCTTCCTAAGGAGTAATGTCTCAAACAGTCTACGCTTTGATCGTTCCCTGGAAGACCAGTAGTAGTTTCCAAAGCACATCTGGAGGCATTCTGTAACCTGTGGACTGTCAGAGTGTTAATAAAACACAGAAATTTCATCGGGATTGAATACAACAGTCACCATGCGCACTTTCCTCCATGTGAGTAATGTCTCAAACAGTCTACGCTTGGATCGTTCCCTGGAAAACCAGTAGTTGTTTCCGATTCACATCTGGAGGCATTCTGTAATCTGTGGACTATCAGAGTGTTGATGAAACACAGAAATTGCATCGGGATTGAATACAACAGTCACCATGCCCACTTTCCTCCACAGGAGGTATGTCTCAAACAGTTCACGTTTTGATCGTTCCCTGGAAGACCAGTAGTAGTTTCCGATGCACATCTGTGGGCATTCTGTAATCTGTAGACTATCTGAGTGTTGATGAGACACAGAAATTGCATCGGGAATTAATTCAACAGTCACCATGCGCACTTTCCTCCATGGGAGTAATGTCTCAAACAGTCTACGCTTTGATCGTTCCCTGGAAAACAAGTAGTAGTTTCCGATTCACATCTGGAGGCATTCTGTAATCTGTGGACTATCAGAGTGTTGATGAAACACAGAAATTGCATCGGGATTGAAACAACAGTCACCATGCGCACTTTCCTCCACAGGAGGTATGTCTCAAACAGTTCACGTTTTGATCGTTCCCTGGAAGACCAGTGGTAGTTTCCGATGCACATCTGTGGGCATTCTGTAATCTGTAGACTATCTGAGTGTTGATGAGACACAGAAATTGCATCGGGATTGAATTCAACAGTCACCATGCGCACTTTCCTCCATGGGAGTAATGTCTCAAACAGTCTACGCTTTGATCGATCCCTGGAAGGCCTGGAGTAGTTTCCGATGCACATGTGGAGGCAATCTGTAATCTGTGGACCTTCAAAATGTTGATGAAACACAGAAATTGCATCGGGAGTGAATACAACAGTCACCATGCGCACTTTTCTCTACGGGAGTAATGTCTCAAACAGTCTACGCTTTGATCGATCCCTGGAAGGCCTGGAGTAGTTTCCGATGCACATGTGGAGGCAATCTGTAATCTGTGGACCTTCAAAATGTTGATGAAACACAGAAATTGCATCGGGATTGAATACAACAGTCACCATGCGCACTTTCCACCATGTTAGTAAAGTCTCAAACAGTCTACGCTTTGATCGTTCCCTGGAAGACCAGTGGTAGTTTCCAATGCACATCTGGACGCATTCTGTAATCTGTGGACTATCAGAGTGTTGATGAAACACAGGAATTGCATCGGGATTGAATACAACAGTCACCATGCGACTTTCCGCCACGGGGGTAATGTCTCAAAGAGTCTATGTTTTGATCGTTCAATGGAAGACCAGTAGTAGTTTCCAAAGCACATCTGGAGGCATTCTGTAATCTGTGGACTATCAGAGTGTTGATGAAACACAGATATTGCATCGGGACTGAATACAACAGTCACCATGCGCACTTTCCTTCACGGGAGTAATGTCTCAAACAGTCTACGCTTTAATCGTTCCCTGGAAGACCAGTACTAGTTTCCGATGCACATCTGACGGCATTCTGTAATCTGTGGACTATCAGAGTGTTGATGAAACACAGAAATTGCATCGGGATTGAATACAACAATCACGATGCGCACTTTCCTCCAAGGGAGAAGTGTCTGAAACAGTCTGCGCTTTAATCGTTCCCTGGAAGACCAGTAGTAGTTACCGATGCACATCTGGTGGCATTCTGTAATCTGCGGCCTATCAGAGTGTTGATGAAACACAGAAATTGCATCGGGATTGAATACAACAGTCACCATGCGCACTTTCCTCCACAGGAGTAATGTCTCAAACAGTCTACGCTTTGATCGTTCCCTAGAAGACCAGTAGTAGTTAATGATGCACATCTGGTTGCATTCTGTAATCTGTGGACTATCAGAGTGTTGATGAAACACAGAAATTGCATCGGGATTGAATACAACAGTCACCATGCGCACTTCCCTCCATGGGAGTAATGTCTCAAACAGTCTAAGCTTTGAACGTACCCTGGAAGACCAGTAGTAGTTTCCGATGCACATCTGGAGGCATACTGAAACCTGTGGACTACCAAACTGTTGATGAAACACAGAAATTGCATCGGGATTGAATACAACAGTCACCATGCGCACTTTCCTCCACAGGAGGTATGTCTCAAACAGCCCACGTGTTGATAGTTCCCTGGAAGACCAGTAGTAGTTTCCGATGCACATCTGTGGGCATTCTGTAATCTGTAGACTATCTGAGTGTTGATCACACACAGAAATTGCATCGGGATTGAATTCAACAATCACCATGCGCACTTTCCTCCACGGGAGGTATGTCTCAAACAGTCTACGGTTTGATCGTTAACTGCAAGACCAGTAGTAGTTTCCGATGCACATCTAAAGGCATTCTGTAATCGGTGGACTATCAGAGTGTTGATGAAACACAGAAATTGCATTGGGATTGAATACAACAGTCACCATGCGCACTTTCCACCATGTTAGTAAAGTCTCAAACAGTCTACGCTTTGATCGTTCCCTGGAAGACCGTGGTAGTTTCCAATGCACATCTGGACGCATTCTGTAATCTGTGGACTATCAGAGTGTTGATGAAACACAGATATTGCATCGGGACTGAATACAACAGTCACCATGCGCACTTTCCTTCACGGGAGTAATGTCTCAAACAGTCTACGCTTTGATCGTTCCCTGGAAGACCAGTGGTAGTTTCCAATGCACATCTGGAGGCATTCTGTAATCTGTGGACTATCAGAGTGTTGATGAAACACAGGAATTGCATCGGGATTGAATACAACAGTCACCATGCGACTTTCCGCCACGGGAGTAATGTCTCAAAGAGTCAATGCTTTGATCGTTCAATGGCAGACCAGTAGTAGTTTCCGATGCACAACTGGTGGCACTCAGTAATCTGTGGACTGTCAGAGTGTTAATAAAACACAGAAATTTCATCGGGATTGAATACAACAGTCACCATGCGCACTTTCCTCCTAAGGAGTAATGTCTCAAACAGTCTACGCTTGGATCGTTCCCTGGAAAACCAGTAGTTGTTTCCGATTCACATCTGGAGGCATTCTGTAATCTGTGGACTATCAGAGTGTTTATGAAACACAGAAATTGCATCGGGATTGAATACAACAGTCACCATGCGAACTTTCCTCCACAGGAGGTATGTCTCAAACAGTTCACGTTTTGATCGTTCCCTGGTAGTAGTTTCCGATGCACATCTGTGGGCATTCTGTAATCTGTAGACTATCTGAGTGTTGATGAGACACAGAAATTGCATCGGGATTGAATTCAACAGTCACCATGCGCACTTTCCTCCATGGGAGTAATGTCTCAAACAGTCTACGCTTTGATCGTTCCCTGGAAAACAAGTAGTAGTTTCCGATTCACATCTGGAAGCATTCTGTAATCTGTGGACTATCAGAGTGTTTATGAAACACAGAAATTGCATCGGGATTGAATACAACAGTCACCATGCGCACTTTCCTCCACAGGAGGTATGTCTCATACAGTTCACGTTTTGATCGTTCCCTGGAAGACCAGTAGTAGTTTCCGATGCACATCTGTGGGCATTCTGTAACCTGTAGACTATCTGAGTGTTGATGAGACACAGAAATTGCATCGGGATTGAATTCAACAGTCACCATGCGCACTTTCCTCCATGGGAGTAATGTCTCAAACAGTCTACGCTTTGATCGATCCCTGGAAGGCCTGGAGTAGTTTCCGATGCACATGTGGAGGCAATCTGTATTCTGTGGACCTTCAAAATGTTGATGAAACACAGAAATTGCATCGGGAGTGAATACAACAGTCACCATCCGCACTTTCCTCCATGGGAGTATTGTCTGAAACAGTCTACGCTTTGATCGTTCCCAGGAAGACCAGTAGTAGTTTCAATGCACATCTGGTGGCAATCTGTACTCTGTGGACTTTCAGAGTGTTGATGAAAATCAGAAATTGCATCGGGATTGAATACAACAGTCACCATGCGCACTTTCCTCCATGGAAGTAATGTCTCAAACTGTCTACGCTTTGATCGTTTCCTGGAAGACCAGTAGTAGATTCCGATGCACATCTGGAGGCATTCTGTAATCTCTGGACTATCAGAGTGTTGATGAAACACAGATATTGCTTCGGGACTGAATACAACAGTCACCATTCGCACTTTCCTCCACGGGAGTAATGTCTCAAACAGTCTACGCTTTAATCGTTCCCTGGAAGACCAGTAGTAGTTACCGATGCACATCTGGTGGCATTCTGTAATCTGTGGACTATCAGAGTGTTGATGAAACACAGGAATTGCATCGGGATTGAATACAACAGTCACCATGCGACTTTCCGCCACGGGAGTAATGTCTCAAAGAGTCTATGTTTTGATCGTTCAATGGAAGACCAATAGTAGTTTCCAAAGCACATCTGGAGGCATTCTGTAATCTGTGGACTATCAGAGTGTTGATGAAACACAGATATTGCATCGGGACTGAATACAACAGTCACCATGCGCACTTTCCTTCACGGGAGTAATGTCTCAAACAGTCTACGCTTTAATCGTTCCCTGGAAGACCAGTACTAGTTTCCGATGCACATCTGACGGCATTCTGTAATCTGTGGACTATCAGAGTGTTGATGAAACACAGAAATTGCATCGGGATTGAATACAACAATCACGATGCGCACTTTCCTCCAAGGGAGAAGTGTCTCAAACAGTCTGCGCTTTAATCGTTCCCTGGAAGACCAGTAGTAGTTACCGATGCACATCTGGTGGCATTCTGTAATCTGCGGCCTATCAGAGTGTTGATGAAACACAGAAATTGCATCGGGATTGAATACAACAGTCACCATGCGCACTTTCCTCCACAGGAGTAATGTCTCAAACAGTCTACGGTTTGATCGTTAACTGCAAGACCAGTAGTAGTTTCCGATGCATATCTAAAGGCATTCTGTAATCGGTGGACTATCAGAGTGTTGATGAAACACAGAAATTGCATCGGGATTGAATACAACAGTCACCATGCGCACTTTCCACCATGTTAGTAAAGTCTCAAACAGTCTACGCTTTGATCGTTCCCTGGAAGACCGTGGTAGTTTCCAATGCACATCTGGACGCATTCTGTAATCTGTGGACTATCAGAGTGTTGATGAAACACAGATATTGCATCGGGACTGAATACAACAGTCACCATGCGCACTTTCCTTCACGGGAGTAATGTCTCAAACAGTCTACGCTTTGATCGTTCCCTGGAAGACCAGTGGTAGTTTCCAATGCACATCTGGAGGCATTCTGTAATCTGTGGACTATCAGAGTGTTGATGAAACACAGGAATTGCATCGGGATTGAATACAACTGTCACCATGCGACTTTCCGCCACGGGAGTAATGTCTCAAAGAGTCAATGCTTTGATCGTTCAATGGCAGACCAGTAGTAGTTTCCGATGCACATCTGGTGGCACTCAGTAATCTGTGGACTATCAGAGTGTTGACGAAACACAGAAATTGCATCGGGATTGAATACAACAGTCACCATGCGCACTTTCCTCCATGTGAGTAATGTCTCAAACAGTCTACGCTTGGATCGTTCCCTGGAAAACCAGTAGTTGTTTCCGATTCACATCTGGAGGCATTCTGTAATCTGTGGACTATCAGAGTGTTTATGAAACACAGAAATTGCATCGGGATTGAATACAACAGTCACCATGCGAACTTTCCTCCACAGGAGGTATGTCTCAAACAGTTCACGTTTTGATCGTTCCCTGGAAGACCAGTAGTAGTTTCCGATGCACATCTGTGGGCATTCTGTAATCTGTAGACTATCTGAGTGTTGATGAGACACAGAAATTGCATCGGGATTGAATTCAACAGTCACCATGCGCACTTTCCTCCATGGGAGTAATGTCTCAAACAGTCTACGCTTTGATCGTTCCCTGGAAAACAAGTAGTAGTTTCCGATTCACATCTGGAGGCATTCTGTAATCTGTGGACTATCAGAGTGTTGATGAAACACAGAATTTGCATCGGGATTGAATACAACAGTCACCATGCGCACTTTCCTCCACAGGAGGTATGTCTCATACAGTTCACGTTTTGATCGTTCCCTGGAAGACCAGTAGTAGTTTCCGATGCACATCCGTGGGCATTCTGTAACCTGTAGACTATCTGAGTGTTGATGAGACACAGAAATTGCATCGGGATTGAATTCAACAGTCACCATGCGCACTTTCCTCCATGGGAGTAATGTATCAAACAGTCTACGCTTTGATCGATCCCTGGAAGGCCTGGAGTAGTTTCCGATGCACATGTGGAGGCAATCTGTATTCTGTGGACCTTCAAAATGTTGATGAAACACAGAAATTGCATCGGGAGTGAATACAACAGTCACCATCCGCACTTTCCTCCATGGGAGTATTGTCTGAAACAGTCTACGCTTTGATCGTTCCCAGGAAGACCAGTAGTAGTTTCAATGCACATCTAGTGGCAATCTGTACTCTGTGGACTTTCAGAGTGTTGATGAAAATCAGAAATTGCATCGGGATTGAATACAACAGTCACCATGCGCACTTTCCTCCATGGAAGTAATGTCTCAAACTGTCTACGCTTTGATCGTTTCCTGGAAGACCAGTGGTAGATTCCGATGCACATCTGGAGGCATTCTGTAATCTGTGGACTATCAGAGTGTTGATGAAACACAGATATTGCTTCGGGACTGAATACAACAGTCACCATTCGCACTTTCCTCCACGGGAGTAATGTCTCAAACAGTCTACGCTTTAATCGTTCCCTGGAAGACCAGTACTAGTTTCCGATGCACATCTGATGGCATTCTGTAATCTGTGGACTATCAGAGTGTTGATGAAACACAGAAATTGCATCGGGATTGAATACAACAGTCACGATGCGAACTTTCCTCCAAGGGAGAGGTGTCTCAAACAGTCTGCGCTATAATCGTTCCCTGGAAGACCAGTAGTAGTTATCGATGCACATCTGGTGGGATTCTGTAATCTGTGGCCTATCAGAGTGTTGATGAAACACAGAAATTGCATCGGGATTGAATACAACATTCACCATGCGCACTTTCCTCCACGGGAGGTATGTCTCAAACAGTCTACACTTAGATCGTTACCTGGAAGACCAGTAGTAGTTTCCGATGCACATCACTTGGCATTCTGTAATCTGTGGACTATCGGAGTGTTGATGAAACACAGATATTGCATCGGGATTGAAATCAACAGTCACCATTCGCACATTCCTCCACAGGAGTAATGTCTCAAACAATCTACGCTTTGATCGTTCCCTAGAAGACCAGTAATAGTTTCCGATGCACATCTGGTGGCATTCTGTAATCTGTGGACTATCAGAGTGTTGATGAAACACAGAAATTGCATCGGGATTGAATACAACAGTCACCATGCGCACATTCCTCCACGGGAGTAATGTCTCAAACTGTCTACGGTTTGATCGTTCCCTGGAAGACCAGTAGTAGTTTCCGATGCACATCTGGTGGCATTTTGTAATCTGTGGACTATCAGAGTGTTGATGAAACACAGAAATTGCATCGGGATTGAATACAGCAGTCACCATGCGCACTTTCCTCCACGGAAGTAATGTCTCCAACAGTCTACGCTTTGATCGTTCCCTGGAAGACCAGTAGTAGTTTCCGATGCACATCTGTAGACATTCTGTAATCTGTGGACCCTCAAAGTGTTGATGAAACACAGATATTGCATCGGGATTGAATACAACAGTCACCATGCGCACTTTCTTCCATGTTACTAATGTCTCAAACAGTCTACGCTTTGATAGTTCCCTGGAAGACCAGTGGTAGTTTCCAATGCACATCTGGAGGCATTCTGTAATCTGTGGACTATCAGAGTGTTGATGAAACACAGTAATTGCATCGGGATTGAATACAACAGTCACCATGCGCACTTTCCTCCATTTGAGTAATGTCTCTAACAGTCAACGCTTTGATCGTTCCCTGGAAGACCAGTAGTAGTTTCCGATGCATATCTGGAGGCATCCTGTAATCTGTGGACAATCAGAGTGTTGATGAAACACAGAAATTGTATTGGGATTGAATACAACAGTCACCATGCGCACTTTCCTCCACGGAAGTAATGTCTCAAACAGTCTACGCTTTGATCGTTCCCTGGAAGACCAGTAGTAGTTTCCGATGCACATCCGGAAACATTCTGTAATCTGTGGACTATCAGAGTGTGGATGAAACACAGAAATTTAATCGGGTTTAAATACAACAGTCACCATGCCCACCTTCCTCCATGGGAGTAATGTCTCAAAGAGTTTACGCTTTGATCGTTAGCTGGAAGACCAGTAGTAGCTTCAGATGCACATCTGGAGGCATTCTGTAATCTGTGGACTATCAGAGTGTTGATGAAACACAGAAATTGCATCGGGATAGAATATAACAGTCACCATGCCCACTTTCCTCCATGTTAGTAACGTCTCAAACAGTCTACGCTTTGATCGTTCCCTGGAAGGCCAGTGGTAGTTTGCAATGCATATCTGGAGGCATTCTGTAATTTGTGGACTATTAGAGTGTTGATGAAACACAGAAATTGCATCGGGATTGAATACAACAGTCACAATGCGCACGTTCCTCCATGGGAGTAATGTCGGAAACAGTCCACGCTTTGATCGTTCCCTGGAAGCCCAGTAGTAGTTTCCGATGCACATCTGGTGGCTTTCTGTAATCTGTGGACTATCTGAGTGTTGATGAAACACAGAAATTGCATTGGGATAGAATGCAACAGTCACCATGCTCGGTTTCCACCACGGGAGTAATGTCTCAAACAGTCTACGCTTTGATCGTTCCCTGGAACACCAGTAGTGGTTTCCGATGCATATCTGGTGGCATTCTGTAATCTGTGGACTATCAGAGTGTTGACGAATCACAGATATTGCATCGGGATTGAATACAACAGTCACCATGCGGACTTTCCTCCACAGGAGTAATGTCTCAAACAGTCTACGCTTTGATTGTTCCGTGGAAGACCAGTAATAGTTTCCGATGCACATCTGGTGGCATTCTGTAATCTGTGGACTATCAGAGTGTTGATGAAACACAGATATTGCATCGGGATTGAATACAACAGTCACCATGTGCACATTCCTCCACGGGAGTAATGTCTCCAACAGTCTACGCTTTGATCGTTCCCTGGAAGCCCAGTAGTAGTTTCCGATGCACATCTGGTGGCTTTCTGTAATCTGTGGACTATCTGAGTGTTGATGAAACACAGAAATTGCATTGGGATTGAATACAACAGTCACCATGCCCACATTCCTCCACGGGAGTAATGTCTCAAACAGTCTACGGTTTGATCGTTCCCTGGAAGACCAGAAGTAGTTTCCGATGCACATCTGGTGGCATTTTGTAATCTGTGGACTATCAGAGAGTGATGAAACACAGAAATTGCATCCGGATTGAATACAACATTCACCATGCGCACTTTCCTCCACGGAAGTAATGTCTCAAACAGTCTACGCTTTGATCGTTCCCTGGAAGACCAGTAGTAGTTTCCGATGCGCATCTGGTGGCATTCCTTAATCTGTGGACTATCCGAGTGTTGATGAAACACAGAAATTTCATCGTGATTAAATACAACAGTCACCATGCGCTCTTGCCTCCATGTTAGTAACGTCTCAAACAGTCTACGCTTCGATCGTTCCCTGGAAGACCAGTGGTAGTTTCCGATGCACATCCGGATACATTCTGTAATCTGTGGACTATCAGAGTGTGGATGAAACACAGAAATTTAATCGGGATTAAATACAACAGTCACCATGCCCACCTTCCTCCATGGGAGTAATGTCTCAAAGAGTTTACGCTTTGATCGTTAGCTGGAAGACCAGTAGTAGCTTCAGATGCACATCTGGAGGCATTCTGTAATCTGTGGACTATCAGAGTGTTGATGAAACACAGATATTGCATCGCGATTGAATACAACAGTCACCATGAGCTCTTTCCTCCATTTGAGTAATGTCTGTAACAGTGAACGCTTTGATCGTTCCCTGGAAGACCAGTAGTAGTTTCCGATGCACAACTGGAGGTATTCTGTTATCTGTGGAGTATCGGAGTGTCATGAAACACAGAAATTGCATCGGGATTGAATACAACAGTCACCATGCGCACCTTCCTCCGTGGGAGTAATATCTCAAAGAGTTTACGCTTTGATCGTTAGCTGGAAGACCAGTAGTAGCTTCAGATGCACATCTGGAGGCATTCTGTAATCTGTGGACTATCAGAGTGTTGATGAAACACAGATATTGCATCGCGATTGAATACAACAGTCACCATGAGCTCTTTCCTCCATGGGATTAATGTCTCAAACAGTCTACGTTTTGCTCGTTCCCTGGAAGACCAGTAGTAGTTTCCGATGCACATCTGGTGACATTCTGAAACCTGTTGACTATCAGAGTGTTGATGAAACACAGATATTGCATCGGGATTGAATACAACAGTCACCATGCGCACATTCCTCCACAGGAGTAATGTCTCAAACAGTCTACGCTTTGATCGTTCCCTAGAAGACCAGTAGTAGTTTCTGATGCACATCTGGTGGCATTGTGTAATCTGTGGACTATCAGAGTGTTGTTGAAACACAGAAATTGCATCGGGATTGAATACAACAGTCACCATGCGCACTTTCCTCCGCTTGAGTAATGTCTCAAACAGTCTACGCTTTGATCGTTCCCTGGAAGACCAGTAGTAGTTTCCGATGCACATCTGGAGACATTCTGTAATCTGTGGACTATCAGAGTGTTGATGAAACACAGAAATTGCATCGGGATTGAATACAACTGTCGCCATGCGCACTTTCCTCCACAGGAGTAATGTCTCAAACAGTCTACGCTTTGATCGTTCCCTGGAAGACCAGTAGTAGTTTCCGATGCACATCTGGTGGCATTCTGTAATCTGTGGCCTATCAGAGTGTTGATGAAACACATATATTGAATCGGGATTGAATACAACAGTCACCATACGCACTTTTCTCCATGGGAGTAATGTCTCAAATAGTCTACATTTTGATCGTTCCCTGAAAGACCAGTATTAGTTTTCGATGCAAATCTGGATGCATTCTGTAATCTGTGGACCTTCAAAGTGTTGATGAAACACAGAAATTTCATCGGAATTGAATACAACAGTCACCATTCGCACTTGCCTGAATGTTAGTAATGTCTCAAACAGTCTACGCTTTGATCGTTCCCTGGAAGACCAGTGGTAGTTTCCAATGCACATCTGGATGCATTCTGTCATCTGTGGACTGTCAGAGTGTTGATGAAACACAGAAATTGCATCGGGATTGAATACAACAGTCACCATGCGCACTTTCCTCCAAGGGATTAATGTCTCAAACAGTCTACGTTTTGATCGTTCCTTGGAAGACCAGTAGTAGTTTCCGATGCACATCTGGTGACATTCTGAAACCAGTGACTATCAGAGTGTTGCTGAAAGACAGATATTGCATCGGGATTGAATACAACAGTCACCATGCGCACTTTCCTCCATGGGAGTAATGTCTCAAACAGTCTACGCTTTGATCGTTCCCTGGAAGACCAGTAGTAGCTTCCAATGCACATCTGGAGGCATTCTGTAATCTGTGGACCATCAGAGTGTTGATGAAACACAGAAATAGCATCGGGATTGAATACAACAGTCACCATGAGCTCTTTCCCCCATGGGAGTAATGTCACAAACAGTCTACGCTTTGCTCTTTCCCTGGGAGACCAGTAGTAGTTTCCGAAGCACATCTGGTAGCATTCTAAAACCTGTGGACTATCAGAGTGTTGATGAAACACAGATATTGCATCGGGATTGAATACAACAGTCACCATGCGCACTTTCCTCCACAGAATTAATGTCGCAAACAGTCTACGCTTTCATCGTTCCCTAGAAGACCAGTAGTAGTTTCCGATGCACATCTGGTGTCATTCTGTAATCTGTGGACTATCAGAGTGTCGTTGAAACACAGAAATTGCATCGGGATTGAATACAATAGTCACCATGCGCACTTTCCTCCACGGGAGTAATGTCTCAAACAGTCTACGCTTTGATCGTTCCCTGGAAGACCAGTAGTAGTTCCCAATGCACATCTGGAGGCATTCTGTAATCTGTGGACCATCAGAGTGTTGATGAAACACAGAAATTGCATCGGGATTGAATACAACAGTCACCATGAGCTCTTTCCTCCATGGGATTAATGTCTCAAACAGTCTACGTTTTGCTCGTTCCCTGGAAGACCAGTAGTAGTTTCCGATGCACATCTGGTGACATTCTGAAACCTGTGGACTATCAGAGTGTTGATGAAACACAGATATTGCATCGGGATTGAACACAACAGTCACCATGCGCACATTCCTCCACAGGAGTAATGTCTCAAACAGTCTACGCTTTGATCGTTCCCTAGAAGACCAGTAGTAGTTTCTGATGCACATCTGGTGGCATTGTGTAATCTGTGGACTATCAGAGTGTTGTTGAAACACAGAAATTGCATCGGGATTGAATACAACAGTCACCATGCGCACTTTCCTCCGCGGGAGTAATGTCTCAAACAGTCTACGCTTTGATCGTTCCCTGGAAGACCAGTAGTAGTTTCCGATGCACATCTGGAGACATTCTGTAATCTGTGGACTATCAGAGTGTTGATGAAACACAGAAATTGCATCGGGATTGAATACAACTGTCGCCATGCGCACTTTCCTCCACAGGAGTAATGTCTCAAACAGTCTACGCTTTGATCGTTCCCTGGAAGACCAGTAGTAGTTTCCGATGCACATCTGGTGGCATTCTATAATCTGTGGCCTATCAGAGTGTTGATGAAACACATAAATTGCATCGGGATTGAATACAACAGTCACCATGCGCACTTTCCTCCATGGGAGTAATGTCTCAAATAGTCTACACTTTGATCGTTCCCTGAAATACCAGTAGTAGTTTTCGATGCAAATCTGGATGCATTCTGTAATCTGTGGACCTTCAAAGTGTTGATGAAACACAGAAATTTCATCGGAATTGAATACAACAGTCACCATGAGCTCTTTCCCCCATGGGAGTAATGTCTCAAACAGTCTACGCTTTGCTCTTTCCCTGGGAGACCAGTAGTAGTTTCCGAAGCACATCTGGTAGCATTCTAAAACCTGTGGACTATCAGAGTGTTGATGAAACACAGATATTGCATCGGGATTGAATACAACTGTCACCATGAGCACTTTCCTTCACAGAATTAATGTCGCAAACAGTCTACGCTTTCATCGTTCCCTAGAAGACCAGTAGTAGTTTCCGATGCACATCTGGTGTCATTCTGTAATCTGTGGACTATCAGAGTGTCGTTGAAACACAGAAATTGCATCGGGATTGAATACAACAGTCACCATGCGCACTTTCCTCCACGGGAGTAATGTCTCAAACAGTCTACGCTTTGATCGTTCCCTGGAAGACCAGTAGTAGTTCCCAATGCACATCTGGAGGCATTCTGTAATCTGTGGACCATCAGAGTGTTGATGAAACACAGAAATTGCATCGGTATTGAATACAACAGTCACCATGCGCACTTTCCTCCACGGGAGTAATGTCTCAAACAGTCTACGCTTTGATAGTTCCCTGGAAGATCAGTGGTAGTTTCCAATGCACATCTGTAGGCATTCTGTAATCTGTGGACTATCAGAGTGTTGATGAAACACAGTAATTGCATCGGGATTGAATACAACAGTCACCATGTGCACTTTCCTCCATTTGAGTTATGTCTCTAACAGTCAACGCTTTGATCGTTCCCTGGAAGACCAGTAGTAGTTTCCGATGCATATCTGGAGGCATCCTGTAATCTGTGGACAATCAGAGTGTTGATGACACACAGAAATTGTATTGGGATTGAATACAACAGTCACCATGCCCACATTCCTCCACGGGAGTAATGTCTCAAACAGTCTACGGTTTGATCGTTCCCTGGAAGACCAGAAGTAGTTTCCGATGCACATCTGGTGGCATTTTGTAATCTGTGGACTATCAGAGAGTGATGAAACACAGAAATTGCATCCGGATTGAATACAACATTCACCATGCGCACTTTCCTCCACGGAAGTAATGTCTCAAACAGTCTACGCTTTGATCGTTCCCTGGAAGACCAGTAGTAGTTTCCGATGCGCATCTGGTGGCATTCCTTAATCTGTGGACTATCCGAGTGTTGATGAAACACAGAAATTTCATCGGGATTAAATACAACAGTCACCATGCGCTCTTGCCTCCATGTTAGTAACGTCTCAAACAGTCTACGCTTCGATCGTTCCCTGGAAGACCAGTGGTAGTTTCCGATGCACATCCGGATACATTCTGTAAACTGTGGACTATCAGAGTGTGGATGAAACACAGAAATTTAATCGGGATTAAATACAACAGTCACCATGCCCACCTTCCTCCATGGGAGTAATGTCTCAAAGAGTTTACGCTTTGATCGTTAGCTGGAAGACCAGTAGTAGCTTCAGATGCATATCTGGAGGCATTCTGTAATCTGTGGACTATCAGAGTGTTGATGAAACACAGAAATTGCATCGGGATTGAATATAACAGTCACGATGCGCACTTTCCTCCATTTGAGTAATGTCTGTAACAGTGAACGCTTTGATCGTTCCCTGGAAGACCAGTAGTAGTTTCCGATGCACAACTGGAGGTATTCTGTTATCTGTGGAGTATCGGAGTGTCATGAAACACAGAAATTGCATCGGGATTGAATACAACAGTCACCATGCGCACCTTCCTCCGTGGGAGTAATGTCTCAAAGAGTTTACGCTTTGATCGTTAGCTGGAAGACCAGTAGTAGCTTCAGATGCACATCTGGAGGCATTCTGTAATCTGTGGACTATCAGAGTGTTGATGAAACACAGATATTGCATCGCGATTGAATACAACAGTCACCATGAGCTCTTTCCTCCATGGGATTAATGTCTCAAACAGTCTACGTTTTGCTCGTTCCCTGGAAGACCAGTAGTAGTTTCCGATGCACATCTGGTGACATTCTGAAACCTGTTGACTATCAGAGTGTTGATGAAACACAGATATTGCATCGGGATTGAATACAACAGTCACCATGCGCACATTCCTCCACAGGAGTAATGTCTCAAACAGTCTACGCTTTGATCGTTCCCTAGAAGACCAGTAGTAGTTTCTGATGCACATCTGGTGGCATTGTGTAATCTGTGGACTATCAGAGTGTTGTTGAAACACAGAAATTGCATCGGGATTGAATACAACAGTCACCATGCGCACTTTCCTCCGCTTGAGTAATGTCTCAAACAGTCTACGCTTTGATCGTTCCCTGGAAGACCAGTAGTAGTTTCCGATGCACATCTGGAGACATTCTGTAATCTGTGGACTATCAGAGTGTTGATGAAACACAGAAATTGCATCGGGATTGAATACAACAGTCACCATGCGCACATTCCTCGACAGGAGTAATGTCTCAAACAGTCTACGCTTTGATCGTTCCCTAGAAGACCAGTAGTAGTTTCTGATGCACATCTGGTGGCATTGTGTAATCTGTGGACTATCAGAGTGTTGTTGAAACACAGAAATTGCATCGGGATTGAATACAACAGTCACCATGCGCACTTTCCTCCGCGGGAGTAATGTCTCAAACAGTCTACGCTTTGATCGTTCCCTGGAAGACCAGTAGTAGTTTCCGATGCACATCTGGAGACATTCTGTAATCTGTGGACTATCAGAGTGTTGATGAAACACAGAAATTGCATCGGGATTGAATACAACTGTCGCCATGCGCACTTTCCTCCACAGGAGTAATGTCTCAAACAGTCTACGCTTTGATCGTTCCCTGGAAGACCAGTAGTAGTTTCCGATGCACATCTGGTGGCATTCTATAATCTGTGGCCTATCAGAGTGTTGATGAAACACATAAATTGCATCGGGATTGAATACAACAGTCACCATGCGCACTTTCCTCCATGGGAGTAATGTCTCAAATAGTCTACACTTTGATCGTTCCCTGAAAGACCAGTAGTAGTTTTCGATGCAAATCTGGATGCATTCTGTAATCTGTGGACCTTCAAAGTGTTGATGAAACACAGAAATTTCATCGGAATTGAATACAACAGTCACCATGAGCTCTTTCCCCCATGGGAGTAATGTCTCAAACAGTCTACGCTTTGCTCTTTCCCTGGGAGACCAGTAGTAGTTTCCGAAGCACATCTGGTAGCATTCTAAAACCTGTGGACTATCAGAGTGTTGATGAAACACAGATATTGCATCGGGATTGAATACAACAGTCACCATGCGCACTTTCCTTCACAGAATTAATGTCGCAAACAGTCTACGCTTTCATCGTTCCCTAGACGACCAGTAGTAGTGTCCGATGCACATCTGGAGTCATTCTGTAATCTGTGGACTATCAGAGTGTCGTTGAAACACAGAAATTGCATCGGGATTGAATACAACAGTCACCATGCGCACTTTCCTCCACGGGAGTAATGTCTCAAACAGTCTACGCTTTGATCGTTCCCTGGAAGACCAGTAGTAGTTCCCAATGCACATCTGGAGGCATTCTGTAATCTGTGGACCATCAGAGTGTTGATGAAACACAGAAATTGCATCGGTATTGAATACAACAGTCACCATGCGCACTTTCCTCCACGGGAGTAATGTCTCAAACAGTCTACGCTTTGATCGTTCCCTGGAAGACCAGTAGTAGTTTCCGATGCACATCTGGAGGCATTCTGTAATCTTTGGACCTTCAAAGTGTTGGTGAAACACAGATATTGCATCGGGATTGAATACAACAGTCACCATGCGCACTTTCCTCCATGTTAGTAATGTCTCAAACAGTCTACGCATTGATTGTTCCCTGGAAGACCAGTGGTAGTTTCCAATGCACATCTGAAGGCATTCTGTAATCTGTGGACTATCATAGTGTTGATGAAACACAGAAATTGCATCGGGATTGAATACAACAGTCACCATGCGCAATTTCCTAAATTTGAGTAATGTCTGTAACAGTCTACGCTTTGATCGTTCCCTGGAAGACCAGTAGTAGTTTCCGATGCACATCTGGAGGCATTATGAAATCTGTGGACTAACTGAGTATTGATGAAACACAGAAATTGCATAGGGATTGAATACAACAGTCACCATGCGCTCTTTCCTCCATGGGAGTATTGTCTCTAATAGTCTACGCTTGGATTGTTATCAGGAAGACCAGTAGTAGTTTCCGATGCACATCTGGAGACATTCTGTTATCTGTGGAGTATCAGTGTTGATGAAACACAGAAATTGCATCGGTATTGAATACAACAGTCACCATGCGCACTTTCCTCCATGGGAGTAATGTCTCAAAGAATTTAGGCTTTGATCGTTCCCTGGAAGACTAGTAGTAGTTTCCGATGAACATCTGGAGGCATTCTGTAATCTGTGGACTTACAGAGTGTTGATGAAACTTAGAAATTGCATTGGGATTGAATACAACAGTCACCAAGCGCACTTTCTTCCATGTTACTAATGTCTCAAACAGTCTACGCTTTGATAGTTCCCTGGAAGACCAGTGGTAGTTTCCAATGCACATCTGGAGGCATTCTGTAATCTGTGGACTATCAGAGTGTTGATGAAACACAGTAATTGCATCGGGATTGAATACAACAGTCACCATGCGCACTTTCCTCCATTTGAGAAATGTCTCTAACAGTCAACGCTTTGATCGTTCCCTGGAAAACCAGTAGTAGTTTCCGATGCATATCTGGAGGCATCCTGTAATCTGTGGACAATCAGAGTGTTGATGAAACACAGAAATTGTATTGGGATTGAATACAACAGTCACCATGCGCACATTCCTCCACGGGAGTAATGTCTCAAACAGTCTACGGTTTGATCGTTCCCTGGAAGACCAGTAGTAGTTTCCGATGCACATCTGGTGGCATTTTGTAATCTGTGGACTATCAGAGAGTTGATGAAACACAGAAATTGCATCCGGATTGAATACAACAGTCACCATATGCACTTTCCTCCACGGAAGTAATGTCTCAAACAGTCTACGATTTGATCGTTCCCTGGAAGACCAGTAGTAGTTTCCGATACGCATCTGGTGGCATTCCTTAATCTGTGGACTATCCGAGTGTTGATGAAACACAGAAATTTCATCGGGATTAAATACAACAGTCACCATTCGCACTTGCCTCCATGTTAGTAACGTCTCAAACAGTCTACCCTTCGATCGTTCCCTGGAAGACCAGTGGTAGTTTCCGATGCACATCCGGATACATTCTGTAATCTGTGGAGTATCAGAGTGTGGATGAAACACAGAAATTTAATCGGGATTAAATACAACAGTCACCATGCCCACCTTCCTCCATGGGAGTAATGTCTCAAAGAGTTTACGCTTTGATCGTTAGCTGGAAGACCAGTAGTAGTTTCCGATGCACATCTGGTGGCATTCTGTAATCTGTGGACTATCAGAGTGTTGATGAAACACAGAAATTGCATCTTGATAGAATATAACAGTCACCATGCCCACTTTCCTCCATGTTAGTAATGTCTCAAATAGTCTACGCTTTGATCGTTCCCTGGAAGAGCAGTGGTAGTTTGCAATGCACATCTGGAGGCATTCTTTAATTTGTGGACTATCAGAGTGTTGATGAAACACAGAAATTGCATCGGGATTAAATACAACAGTCACAATGCGCACGTTCCTCCATGGGAGTAATGTCGGAAACAGTCTACGCTTTGATCGTTCCCTGGAAGACCAGTAGTAGTTTCCGATGCACATCTGGTGGCATTCTGTAATCTGTGGACTATCTGAGTGTTGATGAAACACAGAAATTGCATTGGGATTGAATACAACAGTCACAATGCGCACGTTCCTCCATGGGAGTAATGTCGGAAACAGTCCACGCTTTGATCGTTCCCTGGAAGACCATTAGTAGTTTCCGATGCACATCTGGTGGCATTCTGTAATCTGTGGACTATCTGAGTGTTGATGAAACACAGAAATTGCATTGGGATTGAATACAACAGTCACCATGCTCAGTTTCCACCACGGGAGTAATGTCTCAAACAGTCTACGCTTTGATCGTTCCCTGGAACACCAGTAGTGGTTTCCGATGCATATCTGGTGGCATTCTGTAATCTGTGGACTATCAGAGTGTTGACGAAATACAGATATTGCATCGGGATTGAATACAACATGCACCATGCGCACTTTTCTCCACGGGAGTAATGTCTCAAACAGTCTACGCTTTGATCGTTCCCTGGAAGACCAGTGGTAATTTCCAATGCACATCTGGAGGCATTCTGTCATCTGTGGAGTATAGGAGTGTCATGAAACACAGAAATTGCATCGGGATTGAATACAACAGTCACCATGCGCACCTTCCTCCGTGGGAGTAATGTCTCAAAGAGTTTACGCTTTGATCGTTAGCTGGAAGACCAGTAGTAGCTTCAGATGCACATCTGGAGGCATTCTGTAATCTGTGGACTATCAGAGTGTTGATGAAACACAGATATTGCATCGCGATTGAATACAACAGTCATCATGCCCACTTTCCTCCATGGGAGTAATGTCTCAAAGAGTCTACGCTTTGATCATTCCCTGGAAGACCAGTAGTAGTTTCCAATGCACATCTGGAGGCATTCTGTAATCTGTGGACCATCAGAGTGTTGATGAAACACAGAAATTGCATCGGGATTGAATACAACAGTCACCATGAGCTCTTTCCTCCATGGGATTAATGTCTCAAACAGTCTACGTTTTGATCGTTTCCTGGAAGACCAGTAGTAGTTTCCGATGCTCATCTGGTGACATTCTGAAACCTGTGGACAATCAGAGTGTTGATGAAACACAGATATTGCATCGGGATTGAATACAACAGTCACCATGCGCCCTTTCCTCCATGGGAGTAATGTCTCAAACAGTCTACGCTTTGATCGTTCCCTGGAAGACCAGTGGTAATTTCCAATGCACATCTGGAGGCATTCTGTCATCTGTGGACTGTCAGATTGTTGATGAAACACAGAAATTGCATCGGGATGGAATACAACAGTCACCATGCGCACTATCCTCCACGGGAGTAATGTCTCAAACAGTCTACGCTTTGATCGTTCCCTGGAAGACCAGTAGTAGTTTCCGATGCACATCTGGAGGCATTCTGTAATCTGTGGACTATCAGAGTGTTGATGAAACACAGAAATTGCATCGGGATTGAATACAACCGTCACCATTCGCACTTTACTCAATATGAGTAACGTCTGTAACAGTCTACGCTTTGATCGTTCCCTGGAAGACCAGTAGTAGTTTCCGATGCACATCTGGAGGCATTCTGTAATCTGTGGACTATCAGAGTGTTGATGAAACACAGAAATTGCATTGGGATTGAATACAACAGTCACCATGCTCAGTTTCCACCACGGGAAAGATGTCTCAAACAGTCTACGCTTTGATCGTTCCCTGGAGCACCAGTAATGGTTTCCGATGCATATCTGGTGGCATTCTGTAATCTGTGGACTATCAGAGTGTTGACGAAACACAGAAATTGTATCGGGATTGAATACAACAGTCTCCATGCGCACTTTCCTCCATGGGAGTAATGTCTCAAATAGTCTACGCTTTGATCGTTCCCTGCAAGACCAGTAGTAGTTTTCGATGCACATCTGGATGCATTCTGTAATCTGTGGACTATCAGAGTGTTGATGAAACACAGATATTGCATCGGGATTGAATACAACAGTCACCATGCGCACTTTCCTCCATGGGAGTAATGTCTCAAACAGTCTACGCTTTGATCGTTCCCTGGAAGACCAGTAGTAGTTTCCGATGCACATCTTGAGGCATTCTGTAGTCTGTGGAGTATCAGAGTGTTGATGAAACACAGAAATTGCATCGGTATT
This sequence comes from Schistocerca gregaria, assembly GCF_023897955.1. Classification (NCBI taxonomy): domain Eukaryota; kingdom Metazoa; phylum Arthropoda; class Insecta; order Orthoptera; family Acrididae; genus Schistocerca; species Schistocerca gregaria. Next base: position 16,975,124 of record NC_064929.1, on the reverse strand, counting down.
GAATACAACAGTCACCATGCGCACTTTCCTCCATGGGAGTAATGTCTCAAAGAATTTAGGCTTTGATCGTTCCCTGGAAGACTAGTAGTAGTTACCGATGCACATCTGGAGGCATTCTGTAATCTGTGGACTATCAGAGTGTTGATGAAACACAGAAATTGCATCGGGATTGAATACAACAGTCACCATGCGCAATTTCCTAAATTTGAGAAATGTCTGTAACAGTCTACGCTTTGATCGTTCCCTGGATGACCAGTAGTAGTTTCCGATACATATCTAGAGGCATTCTGTAATCTGTTTACTATCAGAGTGTTGATGAAACATAGAAATTGAATCGGGATTCCCTGGAAGACCAGTAGTAGATTCCGATGCACATCTGGAGGCATTATGAAATCTGTGGACTAACTGAGTATTGATGAAACACAGAAATTGCATCGGGATTGAATACAACAGTCACCATGCGCACTTTCCTCCATGGGGGTATTGTCTATAATAGTCTACGCTTGGATTGTTCCCAGGAAGACCAGTAGTAGTTTCCGATGCACATCTGGAGGCATTCTGTTATCTGTGGAGTATCAGAGTGTTGATGAAACACAGGAATTGCATCGGGAATGAATACGACATTCACCATGTTCACTCTCCTCCATGTTAGTAATGTCTAAAACAGTCTACGCTTTGATCGTTCCCTGCAAGACCTGTTGTAGTTTCCGATGCACATCTGGTGGCATTCTGTAATCTGTGGACTTACAGAGTGTTGATGAAACACAGAAATTGCATCGGGATTGAATACAACAGTCACCATGCGCACTTTCCTCCACGGCAGTAATGTCTCAAACAGTCTACGATTTGATCGTTGATTGGAAGCCCAGTGGTAGTTTCCAATGCATATCTGGAGACATTCTGTAATCTGTGGACTATCAGAGTGTTGATGAAACACAGAAATTTTAATCGGGATTGATTACAACAGTCACCATGCGCACCTTCCTCCATGGGAGTTATGTCTCAAAGAGTTTACGCTTTGAACGTTCCCTGGAAGACCAGTAGTAGTTTCCAATGCACATCTAAAGGCATTCTGTAATCTGTGGACCATCAAAGTGTTGATGAAACACAGAAATTGCATCGGGATTGAATACAACAGTCACCATTTGCACTTGTCTCCATGTTAGTAATGTCTCAAAGAGTCTACGCTTTGATCGTTCCCTGGAAGACCAGTAGTAGTTTCCAATGCACATCTAAAGGCATTCTGTAATCTGTGGACCATCAAAGTGTTGATGAAACACAGAAATTGCATCGGGATTGAATACAACAGTCACCATTTGCACTTGTCTCCATGTTAGTAATGTCTCAAAGAGTCTACGCTTTGATCGTCCCCTGGAAGACCAGTAGTAGCTTCCGATGCACATCTGGTGGCATTCTGTAATCTGTGGACCTTCAAAGTGTTGATGAAACACAGATATTGCAACGGGACTGAATACAACAGTCACCATGCGCAGTTTTATCCATGTTAGTAATGTCTCAAACAGTCTACGCTTTGATCGTCCCTGGAAGACCAGTAGTAGTTTCCGATGCACATCTGGAGGCATTCTGTAATCTGTGGACTATCAGAGTGTTGATGAAACAAAGAAATTGCATCGGGATTGAAGACAACAGTCTCCATGCGCACTTTCCTCCATAAGAGAATTGTCTCTAACAGTCTACGCTTGGATCGTTCCCAGAGAGACCAGTAGTAGTTTCCGATGCACATCTGGAGTCATTCTGTAATCTTTGGAGTATCAGAGTGTGGATGAAACACAGAAATTGCATCGGGATTGAAAACAACAGTCACCATGCGCACTTTCCTCCACAGGAGTAATGTCTCAAACAGTCTACGCTTTAATCGTTCCCTGGAAGACCAGCAGTAGTTTCCGATTCACATCTGGTGGCATTCTGTAGTCTGGGGAGTATCAGAGTGTTGATGAAACACAGAAATTGCATCGGGATTGAATACAACAGTCACCTTGCGCACTTTCCTCCATGTTAGTAATGTCTCAAACCGTCTACGCTTTAATCGTTCCCTGGAAGACCAGTGGTAGTTTCCAATGCACATCTGGAGACATTCTGTAATCTGTGGACTATCAGAGTGTTGATGAAACACAGAAATTGCAACGGGATTGAATATAACAGTCACCATGCGCACTTTCCTCCATGTTAGTAATGTCTCAAACAGCTATGCTTTGATCGTTCCCTGGAAGACCAGTGGTAGTTTCCAATGCACATCTGGAGGCATTCTGTAATCTGTGGACCTTCAAAGTGTTGATGAAACACAGAAATTGCATCGGGATCGAATACAACAGTCACCATGCGCACTTGCCTCCATGTTAGTAATGTCTCAAAGTGTCTACGCTTTGATCGTTCCCTGGAAGACCAGTGGTAGTTTCCGATGCACATCAGGAGGCATTCTAAAATCTGTGGACTATCAGAGTGTTGATGTAACACAGATATTTAATCGGGATTGAATACAACGGTCTTCATTCGCAACTTCCTCCATGGGAGTAATGTCTCAAGGAGTTTTACGCTTTGATCGTTCCCTGGATGACCAGTAGTAGTTTCCGATGCACATCTGGACTCATTCTGTAAGCAGTGGACTATCAGAGTGTTGATGAAACACAGAAATTGCATCGGGATTGAATACAACAGTCACCATGCGCACTTTCCTCCATGGGTGTAATGTCTGAAACAGTCCACGCTTTGATCGTTCAATCGATGACCAGCAGTAGTTTCGGATGCACATCTGGTGGCATTCTGTAATCTGTGGACTATCAGAGTGTTGATGAAACACAGAAATTGCATCGGGATTGAATACAACAGTCACCATACGCACTTTCCTCCACGGGAGGAATGTCTCAAACAGTCTACGCTTTGATCGTTCCCTGGAAGACCAGTGGTAATTTCCAATGCACATCTGGAGGCATTCTGTCATCTGTGGAGTATAGGAGTGTCATGAAACACAGAAATTGCATCGGGATTGAATACAACAGTCACCATGCGCACCTTCCTCCGTGGGAGTAATGTCTCAAAGAGTTTACGCTTTGATCGTTAGCTGGAAGACCAGTAGTAGCTTCAGATGCACATCTGGAGGCATTCTGTAATCTGTGGACTATCAGAGTGTTGATGAAACACAGATATTGCATCGCGATTGAATACAACAGTCATCATGCCCACTTTCCTCCATGGGAGTAATGTCTCAAAGAGTCTACGCTTTGATCATTCCCTGGAAGACCAGTAGTAGTTTCCAATGCACATCTGGAGGCATTCTGTAATCTGTGGACCATCAGAGTGTTGATGAAACACAGAAATTGCATCGGGATTGAATACAACAGTCACCATGAGCTCTTTCCTCCATGGGATTAATGTCTCAAACAGTCTACGTTTTGATCGTTTCCTGGAAGACCAGTAGTAGTTTCCGATGCTCATCTGGTGACATTCTGAAACCTGTGGACAATCAGAGTGTTGATGAAACACAGATATTGCATCGGGATTGAATACAACAGTCACCATGCGCCCTTTCCTCCATGGGAGTAATGTCTCAAACAGTCTACGCTTTGATCGTTCCCTGGAAGACCAGTGGTAATTTCCAATGCACATCTGGAGGCATTCTGTCATCTGTGGACTGTCAGATTGTTGATGAAACACAGAAATTGCATCGGGATGGAATACAACAGTCACCATGCGCACTATCCTCCACGGGAGTAATGTCTCAAACAGTCTACGCTTTGATCGTTCCCTGGAAGACCAGTAGTAGTTTCCGATGCACATCTGGAGGCATTCTGTAATCTGTGGACTATCAGAGTGTTGATGAAACACAGAAATTGCATCGGGATTGAATACAACCGTCACCATTCGCACTTTACTCAATATGAGTAACGTCTGTAACAGTCTACGCTTTGATCGTTCCCTGGAAGACCAGTAGTAGTTTCCGATGCACATCTGGAGGCATTCTGTAATCTGTGGACTATCAGAGTGTTGATGAAACACAGATATTGCATCGGGATTGAATACAACAGTCACCATGCGCACTTTCCTCCATGGGAGTAATGTCTCAAACAGTCTACGCTTTGATCGTTCCCTGGAAGACCAGTAGTAGTTTCCGATGCACATCTTGAGGCATTCTGTAGTCTGTGGAGTATCAGAGTGTTGATGAAACACAGAAATTGCATCGGTATTGAATACAACAGTCACCATGCGCACTTTCCTCCATGGGAGTAATGTCTCAAAGAATTTAGGCTTTGATCGTTCCCTGGAAGACTAGTAGTAGTTACCGATGCACATCTGGAGGCATTCTGTAATCTGTGGACTATCAGAGTGTTGATGAAACACAGAAATTGCATCGGGATTGAATACAACAGTCACCATGCGCAATTTCCTAAATTTGAGAAATGTCTGTAACAGTCTACGCTTTGATCGTTCCCTGGAAGACCAGTAGTAGTTTCCGATACATATCTAGAGGCATTCTGTAATCTGTTTACTATCAGAGTGTTGATGAAACATAGAAATTGAATCGGGATTCCCTGGAAGACCAGTAGTAGATTCCGATGCACATCTGGAGGCATTATGAAATCTGTGGACTAACTGAGTATTGATGAAACACAGAAATTGCATCGGGATTGAATACAACAGTCACCATGCGCACTTTCCTCCATGGGGGTATTGTCTATAATAGTCTACGCTTGGATTGTTCCCAGGAAGACCAGTAGTAGTTTCCGATGCACATCTGGAGGCATTCTGTTATCTGTGGAGTATCAGAGTGTTGATGAAACACAGGAATTGCATCGGGAATGAATACGACATTCACCATGTTCACTCTCCTCCATGTTAGTAATGTCTAAAACAGTCTACGCTTTGATCGTTCCCTGCAAGACCTGTTGTAGTTTCCGATGCACATCTGGTGGCATTCTGTAATCTGTGGACTTACAGAGTGTTGATGAAACACAGAAATTGCATCGGGATTGAATACAACAGTCACCATGCGCACTTTCCTCCACGGCAGTAATGTCTCAAACAGTCTACGATTTGATCGTTGATTGGAAGCCCAGTGGTAGTTTCCAATGCATATCTGGAGACATTCTGTAATCTGTGGACTATCAGAGTGTTGATGAAACACAGAAATTTTAATCGGGATTGATTACAACAGTCACCATGCGCACCTTCCTCCATGGGAGTTATGTCTCAAAGAGTTTACGCTTTGAACGTTCCCTGGAAGACCAGTAGTAGTTTCCAATGCACATCTAAAGGCATTCTGTAATCTGTGGACCATCAAAGTGTTGATGAAACACAGAAATTGCATCGGGATTGAATACAACAGTCACCATTTGCACTTGTCTCCATGTTAGTAATGTCTCAAAGAGTCTACGCTTTGATCGTCCCCTGGAAGACCAGTAGTAGCTTCCGA